>NW_028283710.1:142500-429544 GCF_059441095.1 Idiotropiscis lumnitzeri
AAGGGCACCGTGCAGTACGTCAAAATGTAAAAAATGATATTGATTGGCGCAAGGTGTATAACTGAATATAAACATATAGATGTCTTCAGGTACCGACTCTTTATGTACATGTGAAGTTTTGGATTTTTAGCAGCATGTGCAAGAGAGTTATTAAGCATTTTGTCCATTGCGGCGAAGGAAATCTTAAGTGAAAACTTCGAAGCCCCGCCCCCGTCATATAGTATTTCGGAAACAAAAAATTTTAGTCCCAGTGTTTGTCCCAGGTCTTAAGATGCTACAGACAGAATTTTAAGGCAATCAGATGAAGCCTTTAGGATCAGGGTGCAAAAGAATGACCCCTGTAAACATGCAAAAAAGGGCAAAAGTCGGACTTTCAAAAATTCATAACTCACTTCCTGTTCATATTAGACGTTAAAATATCAAATTTTTCGCCATGCCCGATGAGACTGCCAAGTTTGGTGAATTTTTGTGCATGTTTCGGGGGAAAAAAATGCAATCGAACAATCGGAAAAATAATAATAATAATAATTTCTACAAAAACAATAGGGACTTCGCAGCGGTCGCTGCTCAGGCCCTAATAATAATAATAATAATAATAATAATAAAAGTAATAATATTTTCTACAAAAACAGTAGGGACCTCGCAGCCGTCGCAGCTTGGGCCCTAATAACAATTTCTAGAAAAACAATAGGGACCTCGCAGCGGTCACTGCTCGGGCCCTAATAATAATAATAATAAAAATAATAATAATTTCCACAAAAACAATGGGGACCTCGTAGCGGTCGCTGCTCGGGCCCTAATAATAATTTCTACATAAACAATAGGGACCTCGCCGCGGTCGCTGCTCGGGCCCCAATAATAATTTCTACACAAAGTCCATTGTGGTGACCCGCCCCTTTTAAGTAAATTCAAAATGGCCGACTTCCTGTAAAACCTAGCTCATTGCTCCAAGAGACTTTTTTGTAGGTCTTGGTCTTATACATACGGTGAACCCTCGCTACTTCGCGGTTCACCTTTCGCGGGTTCAGTGCTTCGCGGGTATAAAAAATATTCGGGGGCATTGTAGTTTCGCCGAGCGGCACGACGGGCGCTGGAGCGGTTAGACGGCCGGCGTGCGCCGAAGAAGAGCGTGGGCGAAGAGGAGAGTGGACGAAGAAGAGCACGTTCCCCCGGACACGATCGGTGGCGACGTTTCGCGCGGTTCGGACCGTACCAGAGCTCCGGCCGGCGTGCGTGGCAGTTAAGCCGTAGAGGAGCACCTTCCCCGGGCACGGGCGGTGCCAAGCGGCCCCTAAGTTTAACCGAATGGAAGCTCCGGAGGAGGAGGGCATGCTCGCGTCACAGTAAGCCAAAGAGGAGCACCTTCCCCGGGCACGGGCGGTTCCAAGCGGCCCCTAAGTTTAACCGAATGGAAGCTCCGGAGGAGGCGGGCATGCTCGCGTCACAGTAAGCCAAAGAGGAGCACCTTCCCCGGGCACGGGCGGTGCCAAGCGGCCCCTAAGTTTAACCGAATGGAAGCTCCGGGGCAGGAGGGCGGGCGTGTGTCACAGTAAAGCCGAATTGGAACACCTCTTCCGCCCGGGCACGAACGGAGCGCGAAGCTGTCAGTTATGAATGAATAAATGAATAAATAAATAAATAAATAAAGAATGCCACCTTTCATTTCACAGGGCACACCGGACGGCGTACCAGCAGGTAAAAGTCGGAGTAATTAAATAAATACAAAAAGAATGGCTGGGGAATAAAAAAATAATACGTTTTAATAATAATTTGGTTTTTTTGTTATAACATGAATTTCACTCTCTCTCTCTGTCTATATATATATATATATATATATATATATATATATATATATATATATATATATATATTTATTATATATATTGTATTTTTTTTTAAGCATTTTTGAAGGTGCGCCGCTACTTCGCGGATTTTCAGTTTTCGCGGGTGGTCTCTGTCCCCATTAACCGCGATAACCGAGGGTTCACTGTACTCCATAAAATTTACAAAAAGCAAGGTGAAACACTCAACCAGGGCTGCTTTTTTTAACATTTCTCGAGGGCCATGGCGAGCCATTTCAAAAAAGCTGCACAACTAACGTATAAAATATTGATAAATTTGCTCTGCCCGATGTGTGTGTAAAGTTTCACGAGTTGTCGTTCATATTTAGAACCTCATAATCAGCGTTGTTTTATTGCCGAACAGTGCAATGCCACTCCCACAACTTTTCACGAAAAAGGATGAATTTCGTATTGTGACATCCTCATGGCCGAAACAGTCATCCGAGCATATATGAGGGCGACCTTGTTGAGTTGCACGGAGAAAAACATCCAAGAAAATAACTTGTATTAGCTTTTACCAGTTGGTGGCGCTACTACTACGATGAAAAATAAGTTGGTAGATGTCTTCAGGGCTGAAGTATCCTCAAATGTGTACAACTTCGAGAAGATAGGATCATCTGAGTCATGTTGCCGGAGCTTTTGTTGCCACAAAGTACAATCGGATTTTTCAGCACCGTAATAGCCACGCCTTTTGCCAAAACGTCACAAAATTCGGCAGAGAGTAAGATCATTGTCTTGAGTCTTTTCTGACTAATTTTCAGTCGGATTCGTCAAAAGGGCACCGTGCAGTACGTGAAAATTAAAATAAAAACACATTTTTGATTCCACTTGGCGGCGCTGTGTGTATAACAAAATAATAACATTAAGATGTCTTCAGGTCGGGACGTTTTATTTACAGGTGAAGGTTTGGATTTTTAGGAGCATGTGCAGGGGCGTTATTAAGCATTCATTTATTTGTATTAGGTTCATTTTGTCTTCTTATTATTGATATTTGACTGATTCATTAAAAGCAGACAATTATGTTTTAGGTTAATTTTTTACCTGACATGTTTCGGCGAGTCTTTCGCCTTCTTCAGAGTGTCGCATGATGGTGTCTTGAGACCCATCTTTATCAGCTGATGTTCCATGAGGGTGTGACTTACCTGTCAAAAAAATGAAAAATCAGAGCAGTAAAAGAACAAGCACAACATGAACATTACAAATCAGCAATCACTAACCACTGCAAAAGGGAAAACCACATCATGGACCGGGAGAAGGGCAGGGTCATCCGCACCGAAGAGAACAAACAACAGCGCTGGATCAGAGAGGCCATTGAGATCTGCAAGCGAGGCATAAAAACCATGAACAGAGACAAGGGAGCCTTCATCCTCTCTACCACCTGGAGCAGCATCTTGGCGGAGTGAACGGACAGCGGGGGGCGTGACTTGCCTTCATTCTTGTGACAGGTAAGTCACGCCCTCATGGAACATCAGCTGATAAAGACGGGCCACAAGACACCATCATGTGACACTCTGAAGAAGGCGAAAGACTTTCGTATTGTGACATCCTCAAGTCCTAAACACTCATCCGAGCAAATATAAGGTAGATTTTGTTAACCTGCCCGGAGAAAAACATCAACGAAAATAATTTGTATTTGTTTTAACCAGTTGGTGGCGCTACCACTGCGATCAAAAATAAGTTGGCAGCCGTCTTCAGGGCCTGAATATCCTCAAATGTGAAAAATTTCGAGAAGATGGATCATCTGAATCATTTTGCAGGAACTTTTGTTGCCACTGAGAATAATCAGACTCTGCGGCACCGCAATAGCCACGCCCTTCGAAGGAAAGTCACAAAAATAGGGATAGAGTAAGATCAATGTCTTGAGTCTTTTCTAGCCAATTTTCAATCGGATTCGTTAAAAGGGCACCGTGCAGTACGTCAAAATGTAAAAAATGATATTGATTGGCGCAAGGTGTATAACTGAATATAAACATATAGATGTCTTCAGGTACCGACTCTTTATGTACATGTGAAGTTTTGGATTTTTAGCAGCATGTGCAAGAGAGTTATTAAGCATTTTGTCCATTGCGGCGAAGGAAATCTTAAGTGAAAACTTCGAAGCCCCGCCCCCGTCATATAGTATTTCGGAAACAAAAAATTTTAGCCCCAGTGTTTGTCCCAGGTCTTAAGATGCTACAGACAGAATTTTAAGGCAATCAGATGAAGCCTTTAGGATCAGGGTGCAAAAGAATGACCCCTGTAAACATGCAAAAAAGGGCAAAAGTCGGACTTTCAAAAATTCATAACTCACTTCCTGTTCATATTAGACGTTAAAATATCAAATTTTTCGCCATGCCCGATGAGACTGCCAAGTTTGGTGAATTTTTGTGCATGTTTCGGGGGTCAAAAATGCAATCGAACAATCGGAAAAATAATAATAATAATAATTTCTACAAAAACAATAGGGACTTCGCAGCGGTCGCTGCTCAGGCCCTAATAATAATAATAATAATAATAATAATAAAAGTAATAATATTTTCTACAAAAACAGTAGGGACCTCGCAGCCGTCGCAGCTTGGGCCCTAATAACAATTTCTAGAAAAACAATAGGGACCTCGCAGCGGTCACTGCTCGGGCCCTAATAATAATAATAATAAAAATAATAATAATTTCCACAAAAACAATGGGGACCTCGTAGCGGTCGCTGCTCGGGCCCTAATAATAATTTCTACATAAACAATAGGGACCTCGCCGCGGTCGCTGCTCGGGCCCCAATAATAATTTCTACACAAAGTCCATTGTGGTGACGCGCCCCTTTTAAGTAAATTCAAAATGGCCGACTTCCTGTAAAACCTAGCTCATTGCTCCGAGAGACTTTTTTGTAGGTCTTGGTCTTATACATACAGTGAACCCTCGCTACTTCGCGGTTCACCTTTCGCGGGTTCAGTGCTTCGCGGGTATAAAAAAATATTCGGGGGCATTGTAGTTTCGCCGAGCGGCACGACGGGCGCTGGAGCGGTTAGACGGCCGGCGTGCGCCGAAGAAGAGCGTGGGCGAAGAGGAGAGTGGACGAAGAAGAGCACGTTCCCCCGGACACGATCGGTGGCGACGTTTCGCGCGGTTCGGACCGTACCAGAGCTCCGGCCGGCGTGCGTGGCAGTTAAGCCGTAGAGGAGCACCTTCCCCGGGCACGGGCGGTGCCAAGCGGCCCCTAAGTTTAACCGAATGGAAGCTCCGGAGGAGGAGGGCATGCTCGCGTCACAGTAAGCCAAAGAGGAGCACCTTCCCCGGGCACGGGCGGTTCTAAGCGGCCCCTAAGTTTAACCGAATGGAAGCTCCGGAGGAGGCGGGCATGCTCGCGTCACAGTAAGCCGAAGAGGAGCACCTTCCCCGGGCACGGGCGGTGCCAAGAGGCCCCTAAGTTTAACCGAATGGAAGCTCCGGGGCAGGAGGGCGGGCGTGTGTCACAGTAAAGCCGAATTGGAACACCTCTTCCGCCCGGGCACGAACGGAGCGCGAAGCTGTCAGTTATGAATGAATAAATGAATAAATAAATAAATAAATAAAGAATGCCACCTTTCATTTCACAGGGCACACCGGACGGCGTACCAGCAGGTAAAAGTCGGAGTAATTAAATAAATACAAAAAGAATGGCTGGGGAATAAAAAAATAATACGTTTTAATAATAATTTGGTTTTTTTGTTATAACATGAATTTCACTCTCTCTCTCTGTCTATATATACATATATATATATATATATATATCTATATATATATATATATTTATTTATTATATATATTGTATTTTTTTTTAAGCATTTTTGAAGGTGCGCCGCTACTTCGCGGATTTTCAGTTTTCGCGGGTGGTTTCTGTCCCCATTAACCGCGATAACCGAGGGTTCACTGTACTCCATAAAATTTACAAAAAGCAAGGTGAAACACTCAACCAGGGCTGCTTTTTTTAACATTTCTCGAGGGCCATGGCGAGCCATTTCAAAAAAGCTGCACAACTAACGTATAAAATATTGATAAATTTGCTCTGCCTGATGTGTGTGTAAAGTTTCACGAGTTGTCGTTCATATTTAGAACCTCATAATCAGCGTTGTTTTATTGCCGAACAGTGCAATGCCACTCCCACAACTTTTCACGAAAAAGGATGAATTTCGTATTGTGACATCCTCATGGCCGAAACAGTCCTCCGAGCATATATGAGGGCGACCTTGTTGAGTTGCACGGAGAAAAACATCCAAGAAAATAACTTGTATTAGCTTTTACCAGTTGGTGGCGCTACTACTACGATGAAAAATAAGTTGGTAGATGTCTTCAGGGCTGAAGTATCCTCAAATGTGTACAACTTCGAGAAGATAGGATCATCTGAGTCATGTTGCCGGAGCTTTTGTTGCCACAGAGTACAATCTGACTTTTCAGCACCGTAATAGCCACGCCTTTTGCCAAAACGACACAAAATTCGGCAGAGAGTAAGATCATTGTCTTGAGTCTTTTCTGACTAATTTTCAGTCGGATTCGTCAAAAGGGCACCGTGCAGTATGTGAAAATTAAAATAAAAACACATTTTTGATTCCACTTGGCGGCGCTGTGTGTATAACAAAATAATAACATTAAGATGTCTTCAGGTCGGGACGTTTTATTTACAGGTGAAGGTTTGGATTTTTAGGAGCATGTGCAGGGGAGTTATTAAGCATTCATTTATTTGTATTAGGTTCATTTTGTCTTCTTATTATTGATATTTGACTGATTCATTAAAAGCAGACAATTATGTTTTAGGTTAATTTTTTACCTGACATGTTTCGGCGAGTCTTTCGCCTTCTTCAGAGTGTCGCATGATGGTGTCTTGAGACCCGTCTTTATCAGCTGATGTTCCATGAGGGTGTGACTTACCTGTCAAAAAAATTAAAAATCAGAGCAGTAAAAGAACAAGCACAACATGAACATTACAAATCAGCAATCACTGACCACTGCAAAAGGGAAAACCACATCATGGACCGGGAGAAGGGCAGGGTCATCCGCACCGAAGAGAACAAACAACAGCGCTGGATCAGAGAGGCCATTGAGATCTGCAAGCGAGGCATAAAAACCATGAACAGAGACAAGGGAGCCTTCATCCTCTCTACCACCTGGAGCAGCATCTTGGCAGAGTGAACGGACAGCGGGGGGCGTGACTTGCCTTCATTCTTGTGACAGGTAAGTCACGCCCTCATGGAACATCAGCTGATAAAGACGGGTCACAAGACACCATCATGTGACACTCTGAAGAAGGCGAAAGACTTTCGTATTGTGACATCCTCAAGGCCTAAACACTCATCCGAACAAATATAAGGTAGATTTTGTTAACCTGCCCGGAGAAAAACATAAACGAAAATAATTTGTATTTGTTTTAACCAGTTGGTGGCGCTACCACTGCGATCAAAAATAAGTTGGCAGCCGTCTTCAGGGCCTGAATATCCTCAAATGTGAAAAATTTCGAGAAGATGGATCATCTGAATCATTTTGCAGGAACTTTTGTTGCCACGGAGATTAATCAGACTCTGCGGCACCGTAATAGCCACGCCCTTCGAAGGAAAGTCACAAAAATAGGGATAGAGTAAGATCAATGTCTTGAGTCTTTTCTAGCCAATTTTCAATCGGATTCGTTAAAAGGGCACCGTGCAGTACGTCAAAATGTAAAAAATGATATTGATTGGCGCAAGGTGTATAACTGAATATAAACATATAGATGTCTTCAGGTACCGACTCTTTATGTACATGTGAAGTTTTGGATTTTTAGCTGCATGTGCAGGAGAGTTATTAAGCATTTTGTCCATTGCGGCGAAGGAAATCTTAAGTGAAAACTTCGAAGCCCCGCCCCCGTTCATATAGTATTTCGGAAACAAAAAATTTTAGCCCCAGTGTTTGTCCCAGGTCTTAAGATGCTACAGACAGAATTTTAAGGCAATCAGATGAAGCCTTTAGGATCAGGGTGCAAAAGAATGACCCCTGTAAACATGCAAAAAAGGGCAAAAGTCGGACTTTCAAAAATTCATAACTCACTTCCTGTTCATATTAGACGTTAAAATATAAAATTTTTCGCCATGCCCGATGAGACTGCCAAGTTTGGTGAATTTTTGTGCATGTTTCGGGGGTCAAAAATGCGATCGAACAATCGGAAAAATAATAATAATAATAATTTCTACAAAAACAATAGGGACTTCGCAGCGGTCGCTGCTCAGGCCCTAATAATAATAATAATAATAAAAGTAATAATATTTTCTACAAAAACAATAGGGACCTCGCAGCCGTCGCAGCTCGGGCCCTAATAACAATTTCTAGAAAAACAATAGGGACCTCGCAGCGGTCACTGCTCGGGCCCTAATAATAATAATAATAATAATTTCCACAAAAACAATGGGGACCTCGTAGCGGTCGCTGCTCGGGCCCTAATAATAATTTCTACAAAAACAATAGGGACCTCTCCGCGGTCGCTACTCGGGCCCCAATAATAATTTCTACACAAAGTCCATTGTGGTGACCCGCCCCCTTTTAAGTAAATTCAAAATGGCCGACTTCCTGTAAAACCTAGCTCATTGCTCCAAGAGACTTTTTTGTAGGTCTTGGTCTTATACATACAGTGAACCCTCGCTACTTGGCGGTTCACCTTTCGCGGGTTCAGTGTTTCGCGGGTCTAAAAAATATTCGGGGGCATTGTAGTTTCGCCGAGCGGCACGACGGGGTGCTGGAGCGGTTAGACGGCCGGCGTGCGCCGAAGAAGAGCGTGGGCGAAGAGGAGAGTGGACGAAGAAGAGCACGTTCCCCCGGACACGATGGGTGGCGACGTTTCGCGCGGTTCGGACAGTACCAGAGCTCCGGCCGGCGTGCGTGGCAGTTAAGCCGTAGAGGAGCACCTTCCCCGGGCACGGGCGGTGCCAAGCGGCCCCTAAGTTTAACCGAATGGAAGCTCCGGAAAGGGAGGGCATGCTCGCGTCACAGTAAGCCGAAGAGGAGCACCTTCCCCGGGCACGGGCGGTTCCAAGCGGCCCCTAAGTTTAACCGAATGGAAGCTCCGGAGGAGGAGGGCATGCTCGCGTCACAGTAAGCCGAAGAGGAGCACCTTCCCCGGGCACGGGCGGTTCCAAGCGGCCCCTAAGTTTAACCGAATGGAAGCTCCGGAGGAGGAGGGCATGCTCGCGTCACAGTAAGCCGAAGAGGAGCACCTTCCCCGGGCACGGGCGGTTCCAAGCGGCCCCTAAGTTTAACCGAATGGAAGCTCCGGGGGAGGAGGGCGGGTGTGTGTCACAGTTAAGCCGAATTGGAGCACCTCTTCCGCCCGGGCACGAGCGGAGCGCGAAGCTGTCAGTTATGAATGTATAAAAGAATAAATAAATAAATAAATAAAGAATGCCACCTTTCATTTCACAGGGCACACCGGACGGCGTACCAGCAGGTAAAAGTCGGAGTAATTAAATAAATACAAAAAGAATGGCTGGGGAATAAAAAAATAATACGTTTTAATAATAATTTGTTTTTTTTGTTATAACATGAATTTCACTCTCTCTCTCCCCGTATATATATATATATATATATATTTATTATATATATTGTATATTTTTTTAAGCATTTTTGAAGGTGCGCCGCTACTTCGCGGATTTTCAGTTTTCGCGGGTGGTCTCTGTCCCCATTAACCGCGATAACCGAGGATTCACTGTACTCCATAAAATTTACAAAAAGCGAGGTGAAACACTCAACCAGGGCTGCTTTTTTTAACATTTCTCGAGGGCCATGGCGAGCCATTTCAAAAAAGCTGCACAACTAACGTATAAAATATTGATAAATTTGCTCGGCCTGATGTGTGTGTAAAGTTTCACGAGTTGTCGTTCATATTTAGAACCTCATAATCAGCGTTGTTTTATTGCCGAACAGTGCAATGCCACTCCCACAACTTTACAAGAAAAAGGACGAATTTCGTATTGTGACATCCTCATGGCCGAAACAGTCATCCGAGCATATATGAGGGCGACCTTGTTGAGTTGCACGGAGAAAAACATCCAAGAAAATAACTTGTATTAGCTTTTACCAGTTGGTGGCGCTACTACTACGATGAAAAATAAGTTGGTAGATGTCTTCAGGGCTGAAGTATCCTCAAATGTGTACAACTTCGAGAAGATAGGATCATCTGAGTCATGTTGCCGGAGCTTTTATTGCCACAGAGTACAATCTGACTTTTCAGCACCGTAATAGCCACGCCTTTTGCCAAAACGTCACAAAATTCGGCAGAGAGTAAGATCATTGTCTTGAGTCTTTTCTGACTAATTTTCAGTCGGATTCGTCAAAAGGGCACCGTGCATAATGTGAAAATTTAAATAAAAACAAATTTTTGATTCCACTTGGCGGCGCTGTGTGTATAACAAAATAATAACATTAAGATGTCTTCAGGTCGGGACGTTTTATTTACAGGTGAAGGTTTGGATTTTTAGGAGCATGTGCAGGGGAGTTATTAAGCATTCGTTTATTTGTATTAGGTTCATTTTGTCTTCTTATTATTGATATTTGACTGATTCATTAAAAGCAGACAATTATGTTTTAGGTTAATTTTTTACCTGACATGTTTCGGCGAGTCTTTCGCCTTCTTCAGAGTGTCGCATGATGGTGTCTTGAGACCCGTCTTTATCAGCTGATGTTCCATGAGGGTGTGACTTACCTGTCAAAAAAATTAAAAATCAGAGCAGTAAAAGAACAAGCACAACATGAACATTACAAATCAGCAATCACTGACCACTGCAAAAGGGAAAACCACATCATGGACCGGGAGAAGGGCAGGGTCATCCGCACCGAAGAGAACAAACAACAGCGCTGGATCAGAGAGGCCATTGAGATCTGCAAGCGAGGCATAAAAACCATGAACAGAGACAAGGGACCCTTCATCCTCTCTACCACCTGGAGCAGCATCTTGGCGGAGTGAACGGACAGCGGGGGGCGTGACTTGCCTTCATTCTTGTGAATGGTAAGTCACGCCCTCATGGAACATCAGCTGATAAAGACGGGCCACAAGACACCATCATGTGACACTCTGAAGAAGGCGAAAGACTTTCGTATTGTGACATCCTCAAGGCTTAAACACTCATCCGAGCAAATATAAGGTAGATTTTGTTAACCTGCCCGGAGAAAAACATCAACGAAAATAATTTGTATTTGTTTTAACCAGTTGGTGGCGCTACCACTGCGATCAAAAATAAGTTGGCAGCCGTCTTCAGGGCTTGAATATCCTCAAATGTGAAAAATTTCAAGAAGATGGATCATCTGAATCATTTTGCAGGAACTTTTGTTGCCACGGAGAATAATCAGACTCTGCGGCACCGTAATAGCCACGCCCTTCGAAGGAAAGTCACAAAAATAGGGATAGAGTAAGATCAATGTCTTGAGTCTTTTCTAGCCAATTTTCAATCGGATTCGTTAAAAGGGCACCGTGCAGTTTGTCAAAATGTAAAAAATGATATTGATTGGCGCAAGGTGTATAACTGAATATAAACATATAGATGTTTTCAGGTACCGACTCTTTATGTACATGTGAAGTTTTGGATTTTTAGCAGCATGTGCAAGAGAGTTATTAAGCATTTTGTCCATTGCGGCGAAGGAAATCTTAAGTGAAAACTTCGAAGCCCCGCCCCCGTCATATAGTATTTCGGAAACAAAAAATTTTAGCCCCAGTGTTTGTCCCAGGTCTTAAGATGCTACAGACAGAATTTTAAGGCAATCAGATGAAGCCTTTAGGATCAGGGTGCAAAAGAATGACCCCTGTAAACATGCAAAAAAGGGCAAAAGTCGGACTTTCAAAAATTCATAACTCACTTCCTATTCATATTAGACATTAAAATATCAAATTTTTCGCCATGCCCGATGAGACTGCCAAGTTTGGTGAATTTTTGTGCATGTTTCGGGGGTCAAAAATGCAATCGAACAATCGGAAAAATAATAATAATAATAATTTCTACAAAAACAATAGGGACTTCGCAGCGGTCGCTGCTCAGGCCCTAATAATAATAATAATAATAAGAGAAGATAAGATAAGATGTCCTTTATTAGTCCCACAATGGGGAAATTTGAAAGTAATAATATTTTCTACAAAAACAATAGGGACCTCGCAGCCGTCGCAGCTCGGGCCCTAATAACAATTTCTAGAAAAACAATAGGGACCTCGCAGCGGTCACTGCTCGGGCCCTAATAATAATAATAATAATAATTTCCACAAAAACAATGGGGACCTCGTAGCGGTCGCTGCTCGGGCCCTAATAATAATTTCTACATAAACAATAGGGACCTCGCCGCGGTCGCTGCTCGGGCCCCAATAATAATTTCTACACAAAGTCCATTGTGGTGACCCGCCCCCTTTTAATAAATTCAAAATGGCCGACTTCCTGTAAAACCTAGCTCATTGCTCCAAGAGACTTTTTTGTAGGTCTTGGTCTTATACATACAGTGAACCCTCGCTACTTCGCGGTTCACCTTTCGCGGGTTCAGTGCTTCGCGGGTATAAAAAATATTCGGGGGCATTGTAGTTTTGCCGAGCGGCACGACGGGGCGCTGGAGCGGTTAGACGGCCGGCGTGCGCCGAAGAAGAGCGTGGGCGAAGAGGAGAGTGGACGAAGAAGAGCACGTTCCCCCGGACACGATCGGTGGCGACGTTTCGCGTGGTTCGGACCGTACCAGAGCTCCGGCCGGCGTGCGTGGCAGTTAAGCCGTAGAGGAGCACCTTCCCCGGGCACGGGCGGTGCCAAGCGGCCCCTAAGTTTAACCGAATGGAAGCTCCGGAGGAGGAGGGCATGCACGCGTCACAGTAAGCCGAAGAGGAGCACCTTCCCCGGGCACGGGCGGTTCCAAGCGGCCCCTAAGTTTAACCGAATGGAAGCTCCGGAGGAGGAGGGCATGCTCGCGACACAGTAAGCCGAAGAGGAGCACCTTCCCCGGGCACGGGCGGTGCCAAGCGGCCCCTAAGTTTAACCGAATGGAAGCTCCGGGGGAGGAGGGTGGGCGTGTGTCACAGTTAAGCCGAATTGGAGCACCTCTTCCGCCCGGGCACGAGCGGAGCGCGAAGCTGTCAGTTATGAATGAATAAATGAATAAATAAATAAATAAATAAAGAATGGCACCTTTCATTTCACAGGGCACACCAGACGGCGTACCAGCAGGTAAAAGTCTGAGTAATTAAATAAATACAAAAAGAATGGCTGGGGAATAAAAAAATAATACGTTTTAATAATAATTTGTTTTTTTTGTTATAACATGAATTTCACTCTCTCTCTCCCCGTATATATATATATATATATATATATATATATATATATATATATATTGTATTTTTTTTTTAAGCATTTTTGAAGGTGCGCCGCTACTTCGCGGATTTTCAGTTTTCGCGGGTGGTCTCGGTCCCCATTAACCGCGATAACCGAGGGTTCACTGTACTCCATAAAATTTACAAAAAGCGAGGTGAAACACTCAACCAGGGCTGCTCTGCATGTTGTGCTGGGCCACCTGGAACAACAGCGGAGCTATGCAAGGATGCTCTTTGTGGACTACAGCTCGGCATTCAACACGATCATCCCAGACATCCTCGTCGCCAAACTGGACACTCTCGGCCTCCCTGCCCTCACACGCATCTGGATTAAGGACTTTCTGACCAACAGACCCCAGACTGTGTTGCTCGGCCCCTACACGTCCTCCACCCTCATGCTGAGCACCGGTTCCCCCCAAGGATGCGTGCTGAGCCCTCTCCTGTACGCCCTCTACACCTACGACTGCAGCCCGGCCCACGGCAACAACACCATCGTCAAGTTTGCTGACGACACGACAGTGGTCGGTCTGATCTCGGAAGGTGACGAGACAGCCTACAGAGAGGAGGTAGGGAGACTGACAACTTGGTGCAAGGAGAACAGACTGCACCTTAACTCTGCTAAAACAAAGGAGATTGTCGTCGACTTCAGGAGGAACAAGACGCTGCCGCCCCCCCTCTGCATCGAAGGCGTGTGTGTGGAGAGGGTCCACACGTTCAAGTTCCTGGGAGTACAGATCTCCGATGACCTTTCTTGGAGTCACAACACCACAGCAGTGGTAAAGAAGGTCCGCCAACGTCTGCACTTCCTGAGAGTCCTCAGGAAATTCAACCTGGACAGGAAGCTGCTGCTGGCCTTCTACCACTCGTCCATCGAGAGCCAGCTGACGTACTGTGTCTCCACCTGGTACAGCGGCTGCACTGAGGCGGACAGAGTGAGGCTCCAGAGGACAGTCAAAACAGCGCAAAGGATTATTGGCTGCCCTCTCCCCTCGCTGTCGGACATCTACACCGCCCGGTGCCTCAGAAGGGCTCTCAACATCGTCAAAGACAATACCCACCCAAACTCACACCTGTTCGACCTGTTGCCCTCTGGCAGGCGCTACAGATGCATCAAATCAAGGACCAATAGACTGAGAAACAGTTTCTTTCCGAGAGCCATCTCCATACTGAACTCTCACACACACACACGAGACCACCCTAACCTTGCAAAACAGCATTGTGATGTGTTTCTATATGCCCTATTCAGTACTGAATTCCATTGCACTGTCGTATTTATTTATCTAATTTATATATTGTCTGTATTATTGTTGTATTGCACTGGAGAGGGGAGCCCTCTAATCTCGTTGCACACTTGAGTACAATGACAATAAAGGGATTTCTATTTCTATTCTATTCTTTTTTTAACTTTTCTCGAGGGCCATGGCGAGCCATTGAAAAAAAGCTGCACAACTAACGTATAAAATATTGATAAATTTGCTCTGCCTGATGTGTGTGTAAAGTTTCACGAGTTGTCGTTCATATTTAGAACCTCATAATCAGCGTTGTTTTATTGCCGAACAGTGCAATGCCACTCCCACAACTTTTCACGAAAAAGGATGAATTTCGTATTGTGACATCCTCATGGCCGAAACAGTCATCCGAGCATATATGAGGGCGACCTTGTTGAGTTGCACGGAGAAAAACATCCAAGAAAATAACTTGTATTAGCTTTTACCAGTTGGTGGCGCTACTACTACGATGAAAAATAAGTTGGTAGATGTCTTCAGGGCTGAAGTATCCTCAAATGTGTACAACTTCGAGAAGATAGGATCATCTGAGTCATGTTGCCGGAGCTTTTGTTGCCACAAAGTACAATCGGATTTTTCAGCACCGTAATAGCCACGCCTTTTGCCAAAACGTCACAAAATTCGGCAGAGAGTAAGATCATTGTCTTGAGTCTTTTCTGACTAATTTTCAGTCGGATTCGTCAAAAGGGCACCGTGCAGTACGTGAAAATTAAAATAAAAACAAATTTTTGATTCCACTTGGCGGCGCTGTGTGTATAACAAAATAATAACATTAAGATGTCTTCAGGTCGGGACCTTTTATTTACAGGTGAAGGTTTGGATTTTTAGGAGCATGTGCAGGGGCGTTATTAAGCATTCATTTATTTGTATTAGGTTCATTTTGTCTTCTTATTATTGATATTTGACTGATTCATTAAAAGCAGACAATTATGTTTTAGGTTAATTTTTTACCTGACATGTTTCGGCGAGTCTTTCGCCTTCTTCAGAGTGTCGCATGATGGTGTCTTGAGACCCGTCTTTATCAGCTGATGTTCCATGAGGGTGTGACTTACCTGTCAAAAAAATGAAAAATCAGAGCAGTAAAAGAACAAGCACAACATGAACATTACAAATCAGCAATCACTGACCACTGCAAAAGGGAAAACCACATCATGGACCGGGAGAAGGGCAGGGTCATCCGCACCGAAGAGAACAAACAACAGCGCTGGATCAGAGAGGCCATTGAGATCTGCAAGCGAGGCATAAAAACCATGAACAGAGACAAGGGAGCCTTCATCCTCTCTACCACCTGGAGCAGCATCTTGGCGGAGTGAACGGACAGCGGGGGCGTGACTTGCCTTCATTCTTGTGACAGGTAAGTCACGCCCTCATGGAACATCAGCTGATAAAGACGGGCCACAAGACACCATCATGTGACACTCTGAAGAAGGCGAAAGACTTTCGTATTGTGACATCCTCAAGGCCTAAACACTCATCCGATCAAAAATAAGTTGGCAGCCGTCTTCAGGGCCTGAATATCCTCAAATGTGAAAAATTTCGAGAAGATGGATCATCTGAATCATTTTGCAGGAACTTTTGTTGCCACGGAGAATAATCAGACTCTGCGGCACCGTAATAGCCACGCCCTTCGAAGGAAAGTCACAAAAATAGGGATAGAGTAAGATCAATGTCTTGAGTCTTTTCTAGCCAATTTTCAATCGGATTCGTTAAAAGGGCACCGTGCAGGACGTCAAAATGTAAAAAATTATATTGATTGGCGCAAGGTGTATAACAGAATATAAACATATAGATGTCTTCAGGTACCGACTCTTTATGTACATGTGAAGTTTTGGATTTTTAGCAGCATGTGCAAGAGAGTTATTAAGCATTTTGTCCATTGCGGCGAAGGAAATCTTAAGTGAAAACTTCGAAGCCCCGCCCCCGTCATATAGTATTTTGGAAACAAAAAATTTTAGCCCCAGTGTTTGTCCCAGGTCTTAAGATGCTACAGACAGAATTTTAAGGCAATCAGATGAAGCCTTTAGGATCAGGGTGCAAAAGAATGACCCCTGTAAACATGCAAAAAAGGGCAAAAGTCGGACTTTCAAAAATTCATAACTCACTTCCTGTTCATATTAGACGTTTAAAATATCAAATTTCTCGCCATGCCCGATGAGACTGCCAAGTTTGGTGAGTTTTTGTGCATGTTTCGGGGGTCAAAAATGCAATCGAACAATCGGAAAAATAATAATAATAATAATTTCTACAAAAACAACAGGGACTTCGCAGTGGTCGCTGCTCAGGCCCTAATAATAATAATAATAATAAGAATAAAAGTAATAATATTTTCTACAAAAACAATAGGGACCTCGCAGCCGTCGCAGCTCGGGCCCTAATAACAATTTCTAGAAAAACAATAGGGACCTCGCAGCGGTCACTGCTCGGGCCCTAATAATAATAATAATAATAATTTCCACAAAAACAATGGGGACCTCGTAGCGGTCGCTGCTCGGGCCCGAATAATAATTTCTACAAAAACAATAGGGACATCGCCGCGGTCGCTGCTCGGGCCCCAATAATAATTTCTACACAAAGTCCATTGTGGTGACCCGCCCCTTTTTAAGTAAATTCAAAATGGCCGACTTCCTGTAAAACCTAGCTCATTGCTCCAAGAGACTTTTTTGTAGGTCTTGGTCTTATACATACAGTGAACCCTCGCTACTTGGCGGTTCACCTTTCGTGGGTTCAGTGCTTTGCGGGTCTAAAAAATATTCGGGGGCATTATAGTTTCGCCGAGCGGCACGACGGGGCGCTGGAGCGGTTAGACGGCCGGTGTGCGCCGAAGAAGAGCGTGGGCGAAGAGGAGAGTGGACGAAGAAGAGCACGTTCCCCCGGACACGATCGGTGGCGACGTTTCGCGCGGTTCGGACAGTACCAGAGCTCCGGCCGGCGTGCGTGGCAGTTAAGCCGTAGAGGAGAACCTTCCCAGGGCACGGGCGGTGCCAAGCGGCCCCTAAGTTTAACCGAATGGAAGCTCCGAAGGAGGAGGGCATGCTCGCGTCACAGTAAGCCGAAGAGGAGCACCTTCCCCGGGCACGGGCGGTTCCAAGCGGCCCCTAAGTTTAACCGAATGGAAGCTCCGGAGGAGGAGGGCATGCTCGCGTCACAGTAAGCCGAAGAGGAGCACCTTCCCCGGGCACGGGCGGTGCCAAGCGGCCCCTAAGTTTAACCGAATGGAAGCTCCGGGGGAGGAGGGCGGGTGTGTGTCACAGTTAAGCCGAATTGGAGCACCTCTTCCGCCCGGGCACGAGCGGAGCGCGAAGCTGTCAGTTATGAATGTATAGAAGAATAAATAAATAAATAAATAAAGAATGCCACCTTTCATTTCACAGGGCACACCGGACGGCGTACCAGTAGGTAAAAGTCGGAGTAATTAAATAAATACAAAAAGAATGGCTGGGGAATAAAAAAATAATACGTTTTAATAATAATTTGTTTTTTTTGTTATAACATGAATTTCACTCTCTCTCTCTCTCTCTCTCTCTCTCTCTCCCCCGTATATATATATATATATATATATATATATATATATATATATATATTTATTCTATATATTGTATTTTCTTTTAAGCATTTTTGAAGGTGCGCCGCTACTCCGCGGATTTTCAGTTTCCGCGGGTGGTCTCGGTCCCCATTAACCGCGATAACCGAGGGTTCACTGTACTCCATAAAATTTACAAAAAGCGAGGTGAAACACTCAACCAGGGCTGCTTTTTTGAACATTTCTCGAGGGCCATGGCGAGCCATTTCAAAAAAGCTGCACAACTAACGTATAAAATATTTATAAATTTGCTCTGCCTGATGTGTGTGTCAAGTTTCACGAGTTGTCGTTCATATTTAGAACCTCATAATCAGCGTTGTTTTATTGCCAAACAGTGCAATGCCACTCCCACAACTTTTCACGAAAAAGGATGAATTTCGTATTGTGACATCCTCATGGCCGAAACAGTCCTCCGAGCATATATGAGGGCGACCTTGTTGAGTTGCACGGAGAAAAACATCCAAGAAAATAACTTGTATTAGCTTTTACCAGTTGGTGGCGCTACTACTACGATGAAAAATAAGTTGGTAGATGTCTTTAGGGCTGAAGTATCCTCAAATGTGTACAACTTCGAGAAGATAGGATCATCTGAGTCATGTTGCCGGAGCTTTTGTTGCCACAAAGTACAATCGGACTTTTCAGCACCGTAATAGCCACGCCTTTTGCCAAAACGTCACAAAACTCGGCAGAGAGTAAGATCATTGTCTTGAGTCTTTTCTGACTAATTTTCAGTCGGATTCGTCAAAAGGGCACGTTGCAGTACGTGAAAATTAAAATAAAAACAAATTTTTGATTCCACTTGGCGGCGCTGTGTGTATAACAAAATAATAACATTAAGATGTCTTCAGGTCGGGACATTTTATTTACAGGTGAAGGTTTGGATTTTTAGGAGCATGTGCAGGGGAGTTATTAAGCATTCATTTATTTGTATTAGGTTCATTTTGTCTTCTTATTATTGATATTTGACAGATTCATTAAAAGCAGACAATTATGTTTTCGGTAAATTTTTTACCTGACATGTTTCGGCGAGTCTTTCGCCTTCTTCAGAGTGTCGCATGATGGTGTCTTGAGACCCGTCTTTATCAGCTGATGTTCCATGAGGGTGTGACTTACCTGTCAAAAAAATGAAAAATCAGAGCAGTAAAAGAACAAGCACAACATGAACATTACAAATCAGCAATCACTGACCACTGCAAAAGGGAAAACCACATCATGGACCGGGAGAAGGGCAGGGTCATCCGCACAGAAGAGAACAAACAACAGCGCTGGATCAGAGAGGCCATTGAGATCTGCAAGCGAGGCATAAAAACCATGAACAGAGACAAGGTTGCCTTCATCCTCTCTACCACCTGGACCAGCATCTTGGCGGAGTTAACGGACAGCGGGGGGCGTGACTTGCCTTCATTCTTGTGACAGGTAAGTCACGCCCTCATGGAACATCAGCTGATAAAGACGGGCCACAAGACACCATCATGTGACACTCTGAAGAAGGCGAAAGACTTTCGTATTGTGACATCCTCAAGGCCTAAACACTCATCCGAGCAAATATAAGGTAGATTTTGTGAACCTGCCCGGAGAAAAACATCAACGAAAATAATTTGTATTTGTTTTAACCAGTTGGTGGCGCTACCACTGCGATCAAAAATAAGTTGGCAGCCGTCTTCAGGGCCTGAATATCCTCAAATGTGAAAAATTTCGAGAAGATGGATCATCTGAATCATTTTGCAGGAACTTTTGTTGCCACGGAGAATAATCAGACTCTGCGGCACCGCAATAGCCACGCCCTTCGAAGGAAAGTCACAAAAATAGGGATAGCGTAAGATCAATGTCTTGAGTCTTTTCTAGCCAATTTTCAATCGGATTCGTTAAAAGGGCACCGTGCAGTACGTCAAAATGTAAAAAATGATATTGATTGGCGCAAGGTGTATAACAGAATATAAACATATAGATGTCTTCAGGTACCGACTCTTTATGTACATGTGAAGTTTTGGATTTTTAGCAGCATGTGCATGAGAGTTATTAAGCATTTTGTCCATTGCGGCGAAGGAAATCTTAAGTGAAAACTTTGAAGCCCCGCCCCCGTCATATAGTATTTCGGAAACAAAAGATTTTAGCCCCAGTGTTTGTCCCAGGTCTTAAGATGCTACAGACAGAATTTTAAGGCAATCAGATGAAGCCTTTAGGATCAGGGTGCAAAAGAATGACCCCTGTAAACATGCAAAAAAGGGCAAAAGTCGGACTTTCAAAAATTCATAACTCACTTCCTGTTCATATTAGACGTTAAAATATCAAATTTTTCGCCATGCCCGATGAGACTGCCAAGTTTGGTGAGTTTTTGTGCATGTTTCGGGGGTCAAAAATGCAATCGAACAATCGGAAAAATAATAATAATAATAATTTCTACAAAAACAATAGGGACTTCGCAGCGGTCGCTGCTCAGGCCCTAATAATAATAATAATAATAATAATAATAAAAGTAATAATATTTTCTACAAAAACAATAGGGACCTCGCAGCCGTCGCAGCTTGGGCCCTAATAACAATTTCTAGAAAAACAATAGGGACCTCGCAGCGGTCACTGCTCGGGCCCTAATAATAATAATAATAATAATTTCCACAAAAACAATGGGGACCTCGTAGCGGTCGCTGCTCGGGCCCTAATAATAATTTCTACAAAAACAATAGGGACCTCGCCGCGGTCGCTGCTCGGGCCCCAATTATAATTTCTACACAAAGTCCATTGTGGTGACCCGCCCCCTTTTAAGTAAATTCAAAATGGCCGACTTCCTGTAAAACCTAGCTCATTGCTCCAAGAGACTTTTTTGTAGGTCTTGGTCTTATACATACAGTGAACCCTCGCTACTTGGCGGTTCACCTTTCGCGGGTTCAGTGCTTCGCGGGTCTAAAAAATATTCGGGGGCATTGTAGTTTCGCCGAGCGGCACGACGGGGCGCTGGAGCGGTTAGACGGCCGGTGTGCGCCGAAGAAGAGCGTGGGCGAAGAGGAGAGTGGACGAAGAAGAGCACGTTCCCCCGGACACGATCGGTGGCGACGTTTCGCGCGGTTCGGACAGTACCAGAGCTCCGGCCGGCGTGCGTGGCAGTTAAGCCGTAGAGGAGAACCTTCCCCGGGCACGGGCGGTGCCAAGCGGCCCCTAAGTTTAACCGAATGGAAGCTCCGGAGGAGGAGGGCATGCTCGCGTCACAGTAAGCCGAAGAGGAGCACCTTCCCCGGGCACGGGCGATTCCAAGCGGCCCCTAAGTTTAACCGAATGGAAGCTCCGGAGGAGGAGGGCATGCTCGCGTCACAGTAAGCCGAAGAGGAGCACCTTCCCCGGGCACGGGCGGTGCCAAGCGGCCCCTAAGTTTAACCGAATGGAAGCTCCGGGGGAGGAGGGCGGGTGTGTGTCACAGTTAAGCCGAATTGGAGCACCTCTTCCGCCCGGGCACGAGCGGAGCGCGAAGCTGTCAGTTATGAATGTATAAAAGAATAAATAAATAAATGAATAAAGAATGGCACCTTTCATTTCACAGGGCACACCGGACGGCGTACCAGCAGATAAAAGTCGGAGTAATTAAATAAATACAAAAAGAATGGCTGGGGAATAAAAAAATAATACGTTTTAATAATAATTTGGTTTTTTTGTTATAACATGAATTTCACTCTCTCTCTCCCCGTATATATATATATATATATATATATATATATATATATATATATATATATATATATTTATATATTTATTATATATATTGTATATTTTTTTAAGCATTTTTGAAGGTGCGCCGCTACTTCGCGGATTTTCAGTTTTCGCGGGTGGTCTCTGTCCCCATTAACCGCGATTACCGAGGGTTCACTGTACTCCATAAAATTTACAAAAAGCGAGGTGAAACACTCAACCAGGGCTGCTTTTTTTAACATTTCTCGAGGGCCATGGCGAGCCATTTCAAAAAAGCTGCACAACTAACGTATAAAATATTGATAAATTTGCTCGGCCTGATGTGTGTGTAAAGTTTCACGAGTTGTCGTTCATATTTAGAACCTCATAATCAGCGTTGTTTTATTGCCGAACAGTGCAATGCCACTCCCACAACTGTACACGAAAAAGGACGAATTTCGTATTGTGACATCCTCATGGCCGAAACAGTCATCCGAGCATATATGAGGGCGACCTTGTTGAGTTGCACGGAGAAAAACATCCAAGAAAATAACTTGTATTAGCTTTTACCAGTTGGTGGCGCTACTACTACGATGAAAAATAAGTTGGTCGATGTCTTCAGGGCTGAAGTATCCTCAAATGTGTACAACTTCGAGAAGATAGGATCATCTGAGTCATGTTGCCGGAGCTTTTGTTGCCACAGAGTACAATCTGACTTTTCAGCACCGTAATAGCCACGCCTTTTGCCAAAACGTCACAAAATTCGGCAGAGAGAAAGATCATTGTCTTGAGTCTTTTCTGACTAATTTTCAGTCGGATTTGTCAAAAGGGCACCGTGCAGGATGTGAAAATTAAAATAAAAACACATTTTTGATTCCACTTGGCGGCGCTGTGTGTAGAACAAAATAATAACATTAAGATGTCTTCAGGTCGGGACGTTTTATTTACAGGTGAAGGTTTGGATTTTCAGGAGCATGTGCAGGGGAGTTATTAAGCATTCATTTATTTGTATTAGGTTCATTTTGTCTTCTTATTATTGATATTTGACTGATTCATTAAAAGCAGACAATTATGTTTTAGGTTAATTTTTTACCTGACATGTTTCGGCGAGTCTTTCGCCTTCTTCAGAGTGTCGCATGATGGTGTCTTGAGACCCGTCTTTATCAGCTGATGTTCCATGAGGGTGTGACTTACCTGTCAAAAAAATGAAAAATCAGAGCAGTAAAAGAACAAGCACAACATGAACATTACAAATCAGCAATCACTGACCACTGCAAAAGGGAAAACCACATCATGGACCGGGAGAAGGGCAGGGTCATCCGCACCGAAGAGAACAAACAACAGCGCTGGATCAGAGAGGCCATTGAGATCTGCAAGCGAGGCATAAAAACCATGAACAGAGACAAGGGAGCCTTCATCCTCTCTACCACCTAGAGCAGCATCTTGGCGGAGTGAACGGACAGCGGGGGGTGTGACTTGCCTTCATTCTTGTGACAGGTAAGTCACGCCCTCATGGAACATCAGCTGATAAAGACGGGTCACAAGACACCATCATGTGACACTCTGAAGAAGGCGAAAGACTTTCGTATTGTGACATCCTCAAGGCCTAAACACTCATCCGAGCAAATATAAGGTAGATTTTGTGAACCTGCCCGGAGAAAAACATCAACGAAAATAATTTGTATTTGTTTTAACCAGTTGGTGGCGCTACCACTGCGATCAAAAATAAGTTGGCAGCCGTCTTCAGGGCCTGAATATCCTCAAATGTGAAAAATTTCGAGAAGATGGATCATCTGAATCATTTTGCAGGAACTTTTGTTGCCACGGAGAATAATCAGACTCTGCGGCACCGCAATAGCCACGCCCTTCGAAGGAAAGTCACAAAAATAGGGATAGAGTAAGATCAATGTCTTGAGTCTTTTCTAGCCAATTTTCAATCGGATTCGTTAAAAGGGCACCGTGCAGTACGTCAAAATGTAAAAAATGTTATTGATTGGCGCAAGGTGTATAACAGAATATAAACATATAGATGTCTTCAGGTACCGACTCTTTATGTACATGTGAAGTTTTGGATTTTTAGCAGCATGTGCAGGAGAGTTATTAAGCATTTTGTCCATTGCGGCGAAGGAAATCTTAAGTGAAAACTTTGAAGCCCCGCCCCCGTCATATAGTATTTCGGAAACAAAAGATTTTAGCCCCAGTGTTTGTCCCAGGTCTTAAGATGCTACAGACAGAATTTTAAGGCAATCAGATGAAGCCTTTAGGATCAGGGTGCAAAAGAATGACCCCTGTAAACATGCAAAAAAGGGCAAAAGTCGGACTTTCAAAAATTCATAACTCACTTCCTGTTCATATTAGACGTTAAAATATCAAATTTCTCGCCATGCCCGATGAGACTGCCAAGTTTGGTGAGTTTTTGTGCATGTTTCGGGGTCAAAAATGCGATCGTACAATCGGAAAAATAATAATAATAATAATTTCTACAAAAACAACAGGGACTTCGCAGCGGTCGCTGCTCAGGCCCTAATAATAATAATAATAATAATAATAAAAGTAATGATATTTTCTACAAAAACAATAGGGACCTCGCAGCCGTCGCAGCTCGGGCCCTAATAACAATTTCTAGAAAAACAATAGGGACCTCGCAGCGGTCACTGCTCGGGCCCTAATAATAATAATAATAATAATTTCCACAAAAACAATGGGGACCTCGTAGCGGTCGCTGCTCGGGCCCTAATAATAATTTCTACATAAACAATAGGGACCTCGCCGCGGTCGCTGCTCGGGCCCCAATAATAATTTCTACACAAAGTCCATTGTGGTGACCCGCCCCTTTTAAGTAAATTCAAAATGGCCGACTTCCTGTAAAACCTAGCTCATTGCTTCAAGAGACTTTTTTGTAGGTCTTGGTCTTATACATACAGTGAACCCTCGCTACTTCGCGGTTCACCTTTCGCGGGTTCAGTGCTTCGCGGGTATAAAAAATATTCGGGGGCATTGTAGTTTCGCCGAGCGGCACGACGGGCGCTGGAGCGGTTAGACGGCCGGCGTGCGCCGGAGAAGAGCGTGGGCGAAGAGGAGAGTGGACGAAGAAGAGCACGTTCCCCCGGACACGATCGGTGGCGACGTTTCGCGCGGTTCGGACCGTACCAAGGCTCCGGCCGGCGTGCGTGGCAGTTAAGCCGTAGAGGAGCACCGTCCCCGGGCACGGGCGGTGCCAAGCGGCCCCTAAGTTTAACCGAATGGAAGCTCCGGAGGAGGAGGGCATGCTCGCGTCACAGTAAGCCGAAGAGGAGCACCTTCCCCAGGCACGGGCGGTTCCAAGCGGCCCCTAAGTTTAACCAAATGGAAGCTCCGGAGGAGGAGGGCATGCTCGCGTCACAGTAAGCCGAAGAGGAGCACCTTTGCCGGGCACGGGCGGTTCCAAGCGGCCCCTAAGTTTAACCGAATGGAAGCTCCGGAGGAGGCGGGCATGCTCGCGTCACAGTAAGCCGAAGAGGAGCACCTTCCCCGGGCACGGGCGGTGCCAAGCGGCCCCTAAGTTTAACCGAATGGAAGCTCCGGGGGAGGAGGGCGGGCGTGTGTCACAGTTAAGCCGAATTGGAACACCTCTTCCGCCCGGACACGAACGGAGCGCGAAGCTGTCAGTTATGAATGAATAAATGAATAAATAAATAAATAATTAAAGAATGCCACCTTTCATTTCACAGGGAACACCGGACGGCGTACCAGCTGGTAAAAGTCGGAGTAATTAAATAAATACAAAAAGAATGGCTGGGGAATAAAAAAATAATACGTTTTAATAATAATTTGGTTTTTTTGTTATAACATGAATTTCACTCTCTCTCTCTCTCTCTCTCTCTCCCCGTATATATATATATATATATATATATATATATATATATATATATATATATATATATATATATATATATATTTATTATATATATTGTATTTTCTTTTAAGCATTTTTGAAGGTGCGCCGCTACTTCGCGGATTTTCAGTTTCCGCGGGTGGTCTCGGTCCCCATTAACCGCGATAACCGAGGGTTCACTGTACTCCATAAAATTTACAAAAAGCGAGGTGAAACACTCAACCAGGGCTGCTTTTTTGAACATTTCTCGAGGGCCATGGCGAGCCATTTCAAAAAAGCTGCACAACTAACGTATAAAATATTGATAAATTTGCTCTGCCTGATGTGTGTGTCAAGTTTCACGAGTTGTCGTTCATATTTAGAACCTCATAATCAGCGTTGTTTTATTGCCAAACAGTGCAATGCCACTCCCACAACTTTTCACGAAAAAGGATGAATTTCGTATTGTGACATCCTCATGGCCGAAACAGTCCTCGGAGCATATATGAGTTGCACGGAGAAAAACATCCAAGAAAATAAGTTGTATTAGCTTTTACCAGTTGGTGGCGCTACTACTACGATGAAAAATAAGTTGGTAGATGTCTTCAGGGCTGAAGTATCCTCAAATGTGTACAACTTCGAGAAGATAGGATCATCTGAGTCATGTTGCCGGAGCTTTTGTTGCCACAGAGTACAATCGGACTTTTCAGCACCGTAATAGCCACGCCTTTTGCCAAAACGTCACAAAATTCGGCAGAGAGTAAGATCATTGTCTTGAGTCTTTTCTGACTAATTTTCAGTCGGATTCGTCAAAAGGGCACCGTGCAGTACGTGGAAATTAAAATAAAAACAAATTTTTGATTCCACTTGGCGGCGCTGTGTGTATAACAAAATAATAACATTAAGATGTCTTCAGGTCGGGACATTTTATTGACAGGTGAAGGTTTGGATTATTAGGAGCATGTGCAGGGGAGTTATTAAGCATTCATTTATTTGTATGAGGTTCATTTTGTCTTCTTATTATTGATATTTGACAGATTCATTAAAAGCAGACAATTATGTTTTAGGTAAATGTTTTACCTGACATGTTTCGGCGAGTCTTTCGCCTTCTTCAGAGTGTCGCATGATGGTGTCTTGAGACCCGTCTTTATCAGCTTATGTTCCATGAGGGTGTGAATTACCTGTCAAAAAAATGAAAAATCATAGCAGTAAAAGAACAAGCACAACATGAATATTACAAATCAGCAATCACTGACCACTGCAGAAGGGAAAACCATATCATGGACCGGGCGAAGGGCAGGGTCATCCGCACCGAAGAGAACAAACAACAGCGCTGGATCAGAGAGGCCATTGAGATCTGCAAGCGAGGCATAAAAACCATGAACAGAGACAAGGGAGCCTTCATCCTCTCTACCACCTGGAGCAGCATCTTGGCGGAGTGAACGGACAGCGGGGGGTGTGACTTGCCTTCATTCTTGTGACAGGTAAGTCACGCCCTCATGGAACATCAGCTGATAAAGACGGGTCACAAGACACCATCATGTGACACTCTGAAGAAGGCGAAAGACTTTCGTATTGTGACATCCTCAAGGCCTAAACACTAATCCGAGCAAATATAAGGTAGATTTTGTGAACCTGCCCGGAGAAAAACATCAACGAAAATAATTTGTATTTGTTTTACCAGTTGGTGGCGCTACCACTGCGATCAAAAATAAGTTGGCAGCCGTCTTCAGGGCCTGAATATCCTCAAATGTGAAAAATTTCGAGAAGATGGATCATCTGAATCATTTTGCAGGAACTTTTGTTGCCACGGAGAATAATCAGACTCTGCGGCACCGCAATAGCCACGCCCTTCGAAGGAAAGTCACAAAAATAGGGATAGAGTAAGATCAATGTCTTGAGTCTTTTCTCGCCAATTTTCAATCGGATTCGTTAAAAGGGCACCGTGCAGTATGTCAAAACGTAAAAAATGATATTGATTGGCGCAAGGTGTATAACAGAATATAAACATATAGATGTCTTCAGGTACCGACTCTTTATGTACATGTGAAGTTTTGGATTTTTAGCAGCATGTGCAGGAGAGTTATTAAGCATTTTGTCCATTGCGGCGAAGGAAATCTTAAGTGAAAACTTTGAAGCCCCGCCCCCGTCATATAGTATTTCGGAAACAAAAGATTTTAGCCCCAGTGTTTGTCCCAGGTCTTAAGATGCTACAGACAAAATTTTAAGGCAATCAGATGAAGCCTTTAGGATCAGGGTGCAAAAGAATGACCCCAGTAAACATGCAAAAAAGGGCAAAAGTCGGACTCTCAAAAATTCAAAACTCACTTCCTGTTCATATTAGACGTTAAAATATCAAATTTCTCGCCATGCCCGATGAGACTGCCAAGTTTGGTGAGTTTTTGTGCATGTTTCGGGGGTCAAAAATGCGATCGAACAATCGGAAAAATAATAATAATAATAATTTCTACAAAAACAACAGGGACTTCGCAGCGGTCGCTGCTCAGGCCCTAATAATAATAATAATAATAATAATAAAAAAAGTAAAAATATTTTCTAGAAAAACAATAGGGACCTCGCAGCCGTCGCAGCTCGGGCCCTAATAACAATTTCTAGAAAAACAATAGGGACCTCGCAGCGGTCACTGCTCGGGCCCTAATAATAATAATAATAATAATTTCCACAAAAACAATGGGGACCTCGTAGCGGTCGCTGCTCGGGCCCTAATAATAATTTCTACATAAACAATAGGGACCTCGCCGCGGTCGCTGCTCGGGCCCCAATAATAATTTCTACACAAAGTCCATTGTGGTGACCCGCCCCCTTTTAAGTAAATTCAAAATGGCCGACTTCCTGTAAAACCTAGCTCATTGCTCCAAGAGACTTTTTTGTAGGTCTTGGCCTTATACATACAGTGAACCCTCGCTACTTCGCGGTTCACCTTTCGCGGGTTCAGTGCTTCGCGGGTATAAAAAATATTCGGGGGCATTGTAGATTCGCCGAGCGGCACGACGGGCGCTGGAGCGGTTAAACGGCCGGCGTGCGCCGAAGAAGAGCGTGGGCGAAGAGGAGATTGGACGAAGAAGAGCACGTTCCCCCGGACACGATCGGTGGCGACGTTTCGCGCGGTTCGGACCGTACCAGAGCTCCGGCCGGCGTGCGTGGCAGTTAAGCCGTAGAGGAGCACCTTCCCCGGGCACGGGCGGTGCCAAGCGGCCCCTAAGTTTAACCGAATGGAAGCTCCGGAGGAGGAGGGCATGCTCGCGTCACAGTAAGCCGAAGAGGAGCACCTTCCCCGGGCACGGGCGGTTCCAAGCGGCCCCTAAGTTTAACCGAATGGAAGCTCCGGAGGAGGAGGGCATGCTCGCGTCACAGTAAGCCGAAGAGGAGCACCTTCGCCGGGCACGGGCGGTTCCAAGCGGCCCCTAAGTTTAACCGAATGGAAGCTCCGGAGGAGGAGGGCATGCTCGCGACACAGTAAGCCGAAGAGGAGCACCTTCCCCGGGCACGGGCGGTGCCAAGCGGCCCCTAAGTTTAACCGAATGGAAGCTCCGGGGGAGGAGGGCGGGCGTGTGTCACAGTTAAGCCGAATTGGAACACCTCTTCCGCCCGGGCACGAACGGAGCGCGAAGCTGTCAGTTATGAATGAATAAATGAATAAATAAATAAATAAATAAAGAATGCCACCTTTCATTTCACAGGGCACACCGGACGGCGTACCAGCAGGTAAAAGTCGGAGTAATTAAATAAATACAAAAAGAATGGCTGGGGAATAAAAAAATAATACGTTTTAATAATAATTTGGTTTTTTTGTTATAACATGAATTTCACTCTCTCTCTCTCTCCTCGTATATATATATATATATATATATATAAATATATATATATATATATATTTATATATTTATTATATATATTGTATTTTTTTTTAAGCATTTTTGAAGGTGCGCCGCTACTTCGCGGATTTTCAGTTTTTGCGGGTGGTCTCGGTCCCCATTATAATATAATAATAATAATATAATATTCCCTTTATTAGTCCCACAATGGGGAAATTTGAGATTCGAACCCAGGCCTCGTGGGGAGACTGGGTCCTGAACGCGGCGCCTTAGACCACTCGGCCATCCTGGCAGCCAAAGAAATCATGCGAGGCACATCAGGTGGGGATCGAACCCGCGCCGATAATACGTGCTTGCACTGCAATTCTTGTCATTGACCATTCGACCATTTTAACATTAACCGCGATAACCGAGGGTTCACTGTACTCCATAAAATTTACAAAAAGCGAGGTGAAACACTCAACCAGGGCTGCTTTTTTGAACATTTCTCGAGGGCCATGGCGAGCCATTTCAAAAAAGCTGCACAACTAACGTATAAAATATTGATAAATTTGCTCTGCCTGATGTGTGTGTAAAGTTTCACGAGTTGTCGTTCATATTTAGAACCTCATAATCAGCGTTGTTTTATTGCCGAACAGTGCAATGCCACTCCCACAACTTTTCACGAAAAAGGATGAATTTCGTATTGTGACATCCTCATGGCCGAAACAGTCATCCGAGCATATATGAGGGCGACCTTGTTGAGTTGCACGGAGAAAAACATCCAAGAAAATAATTTGTATTAGCTTTTACCAGTTGGTGGCGCTACTACTACGATGAAAAATAAGTTGGTAGATGTCTTCAGGGCTGAAGTATCCTCAAATGTGTACAACTTCGAGAAGATAGGATCATCTGAGTCATGTTGCCGGAGCTTTTGTTGCCACAAAGTACAATCGGACTTTTCAGCACCGTAATAGCCACGCCTTTTGCCAAAACGTCACAAAATTCGGCAGAGAGTAAGATCATTGTCTTGAGTCTTTTCTGACAAATTTTCAGTCGGATTCGTCAAAAGGGCACCGTGCAGTACGTGAAAATTAAAATAAAAACACATTTTTGATTCCACTTGGCGGCGCTGTGTGTATAACAAAATAATAACATTAAGATGTCTTCAGGTCGGGACGTTTTATTTACAGGTGAAGGTTTGGATTTTTAGGAGCATGTCCAGGGGAGTTATTAAGCATTCATTTATTTGTATTAGGTTCATTTTGTCTTCTTATTATTGATATTTGACTGATTCATTAAAAGCAGACAATTATGTTTTAGGTTAATTTTTTACCTGACATGTTTCGGCGAGTCTTTCGCCTTCTTCAGAGTGTCGCATGATGGTGTCTTGAGACCCGTCTTTATCAGCTGATGTTCCATGAGGGTGTGACTTACCTGTCAAAAAAATGAAAAATCAGAGCAGTAAAAGAACAAGCACAACATGAACATTACAAATCAGCAATCACTGACCACTGCAAAAGGGAAAACCACATCATGGACTGGGAGAAGGGCAGGGTCATCCGCACCGAAGAGAACAAACAACAGCGCTGGATCAGAGAGGCCATTGAGATCTGCAAGCGAGGCATAAAAACCATGAACAGAGACAAGGGAGCCTTCATCCTCTCTACCACCTAGAGCAGCATCTTGGCGGAGTGAATGGACAGCGGGGGGTGTGACTTGCCTTCATTCTTGTGACAGGTAAGGCACGCCTTCATGGAACATCAGCTGATAAAGACTGGTCACAAGACACCATCACAGGGTTCGAAGTTAACTTTAAAAACTGCTTCCCCATAGGGCAAGTGCCACTAAAATTTGCCTTGCCCGAGTGGCCAAATTACTTGCCCAACTAGGGCAAGTGACAATTTTTTTTCTCTTGCCCTGAGTGACTTTTTGTATGACAAAGTGTCTAATTACAAATTGCATGAATTTTTTGTTCGGACAGTTCCCGCCTAGAAAGAATTAAAAATACGTTACAATCATAAGTGTTGCTTATATAAAAATGTATCATGTATTAACACATTAATTAGGTGTCTGCTGACCCAGGATTATGTTATTGTTATGTTATGTTATATATCAAAGAGAATGTGGAATGACACTGAACGATGGAAGGTGGAAGGATGTGGAAAGATCGTGAATGACATTGAATGATTTGGAATGACACTGAAAGATTTTGAATAATACTGAATGACACTGAATGAAGTAAAACTCTCTGGGAACGGGCCAATTCAAGATAGCTGCCGCACTGTGGGGGAGGCTTTGGTACCAAATTTGGAAAGAGACCCAAACGGTTGGGTCCATTTTATATCAGTGTGGGGGTGAAACGTTGGTCTTGGCGGAGCTGTCTGAATATTGGAGAAGTGAGAAGACAAAGTAAAACAGAACAATTAAAATCACTCTTCAAATACATATTGTTTGGTAAGCAGAGCATGATTTACAGCTCACCATTTTATTGCATGCACCAAGCATGTTATACATTTTTCTGTCCACGGGATGGCGTAGTCAAGAAAAATGAAGCATCTCGAAGCCCATTCGTGTGTGAAGTATTTCCCTGCAGGGCTTGGCTGCTTTATGGGGCTTCATTTTGCCATCACTAGTTTTAGATAGTTTTAATTTTTGAAAGAGCATTTTCATTTTACAGTGAACCCTCGCTACTTCGCGGTTCACCTTTCGCGGGTTCAGTGCTTCGCGGGTCTAAAAAATATTCGGGGACATTGTAGTTTCGCCGAGCGGCACGACGGGGCGCTGGAGCTGTTAGACGGCCGGCATGCGCCGAAGAAGAGCGTGGGCGAAGAGGAGAGTGGACGAAGAAGAGCACGTTCCCCCGGGCACGATTTGGGGCGACGTTTCGCGCGGTTCGGACCGTACCAGAGCTCCGGCCAGCGTGCGTGGCAGTTAAGCCGAAGAGGAACAACTTCCGCCCGGGCACTAGCGGGGCGACATTTCGCTCTGTTCGGGAGCGTACGAGAGCTCCGGAGGAGGCCGGCCGGCGTGCGTGGCAGTTAAGCCGAAGAGGAGCACCTTCCCCGGGCACGGGCGGTGTCAAGCGGCCCCTAAGTTTAACCGAATGGAAGCTCCGGAGGAGGAGGGCATGCTCGCGTCACAGTTAAGCCGAAGAGAAGCACCTTCCCCGGGCACGGGCGGTGCCAAACGGCCCTTAAGTTTAACCGAATGGAAGCTCCGGGGGAGGAGGGCGGGCGTGTGTCACAGTTAAGCCGAATAGGAGCACCTTCCCCGGGCACGGGCGGGGCGAAATGAAACCGAGTTCAATCGAACGGAGACACGCTTCGGGGGAGCAGGTCCGGCGTGCATGACAATTAAGTCGAAGAGGAGCACCTCTTCCGCCCGAGCACGAGCGGAGCGCGAGGCTGTCAGTTATGAATGAATAAATGAATAAAAAAAATAAATGAAGAATGCCACCTTTCATTTCACAGGGCACACCGGACGGCGTACCAGCAGGTAAAGGTCGAAGCAATTAAAAAAATACAAAAAGAAGTAATTGAATAAATACAAAAATAATGGCTGGGGAATAAAAAAATAATAAGTTTTAATAATAATTTTTTTTTTTTTGTTATAGCATGAATTTCACTCTCTCTCTCTCTACCCGTGTGTATATATATATATATATATATATATATATATATATATATTTATTAATTATTTTTTTTTAAACATTTTTGAAGGTGCACCACTACTTCGCACTTTTTTTTTAAGCATTTTTGAAGGTGCGCCGCTACTTCGCGGATTTTCAGTTTTCGCGGGTGGTCTCGGTCCCCATTAACCGCGATAACCGAGGGTTCACTGTATTTTTTTCATTATCGAATTTTATTTTTTTCTATTCAAGTTTTGAGTTCATTTTCGTTTACTAAAATAACCTTGGGCTGCAACTACTATCACAGCAACGGCTCATTATATTTTGGCTGCTAAATATGCCAATTTGTCAGAGAGAAGACCGTGACAAAGAATGGCCCAATCGCAATAAACACTCTACACCATACGTTCCTCGTTGACGTGTACATGGGGTGTTGCAGAGCACAGGTTCCAAGCGTACCGATATTGCAAAATTGGGACAATGCGTGTGACGACACCAACTTCCGCCTCCTATGTCATCGAGCTTGGCGGCACGTTATATTATGTATTTATTTGTAACAATTTTGACGTTGAGAGTGATATTAAAACTTAAGTAATGTGGTAGTTAGGAAAAAACCCTGGCTTGGGACCCACCGGAACAAGCTATAGCTTCATTTGTACTATTTGAGGCGCTCTCACAATCTGCGGCGCATGCACACAAGGTCGCTAAGTATGCTAGCTGCACTCGGACAAAACACGTAGGTGACTTTAAAAGAGTGACCGAAATTGCACACATGCAACTGTTTATCATAATGTCATAATTCGATATGTACATTTGAAGAGAATTTTTTTCAGCATGGGCACAAGAATTCCACCGAACATCGCCAGTTCAATGGGATTTTGGTTAAGTCCGCAAATAATTGTGGACAATATACTTTGGCTGCGCGCTCGAATAATTTTACTCGTATATACTTCAATGAGGGTGTAGTGTGGGTATCGGGATCTTTAACACGCCCTAACACGAAGCTGACTCTCCAACCGCCACAGCCTTTTAATGACGAAATTATAAAATAAACAAAAACACTGTTCAACAACATAAAATAAAATAAAAAATCACATCATACTTACATTTATAAACTTTAATCCTCAAGAACATTATTCTCAGGTTGACCGAAAGACGAGGACACGGGAGCGCCTCGGGCATGTTCTTCTTCCTTGTGTAGGCGAATGACATTTTAAGGTGCTTGTCCGCCACCTGCTGTGCTGAACTATGTATTAAATAAGAAAAGCAAATTGTTGAATGTTTTTTCCCCAATGAAGACTGAATTGTAAAATACCCGGAAATGGCTTTTCTGTTTTATTGTGCATTTAAAAAAAATTCAGATTGTCCTTTTTTGTTGAGATAATTGTTGAATATTGAAATTGCACATGTAACTGGTAATTTAGTTTTAGACATTATTTGAACCAGTGGAGGGCCATGCATTTCACACCTGGGCCTTCAATGAAGTCCTACTTCGTCCTACTTGAATAAATCCCCCTCATTATACCATAATTTATGACACCACGGGTGGACAAACAATATACAGAAAAGCACTTAGACAGCACTGACCGAGTGTTGGACGATATAGCTTCTCTTGAAAGGTCCGTGTTGAAAATGGCCTCGCAAGTGAATCTTCAATTTCTAAAGATAAAGATGTCTTTTAATTGTCCCATAACGGGGACATTTGCAGTGTTACAGCAGCAAAGATATACATCACACAGTGGCACCGACGTAATGTAGCCGTTAATGTATAACATTGGCAGCAGGCATTCATAAAAAGCATGCAAATATACACAGTATATACGTATATACACAGATCCCCATGTATATACACACTTACAGCCCACAACATATACAAGTGTAAGGAAACACTCCTAATGCCTGTCTATGGTTCAGAGGGGAAATAAATAAAAACGCTGCAATGATAAAAAAAAAATACTGAATGATTGAAAATACTGCAATGATAAAAATACTGCAAGAATAAAAGTACTGTACCCAGCCAACATGTCCAACTGGGCCCCAAATGGGGTAAATGCGGGATTCCTGGGTACCAAGTGGGAATGGGCTAGAAGTGGGCAATGGTACAGGGTTCCATGTGGGCGCCATCTGGGATTGGTGGGCATGGGCTTAAACTGGGCAAATGTTGTGGGTGCAATACGGGTTGTGTATGGGCTAAGTGGGCATGGGTTAGAACTGGTAAAGATAAAGATAAAGATGTCCTTTATTAGTCCCACAATGGGGAAATTTGAGGTGTTACAGCAGCAAAGATATAGCTCACACAGAGTCGGCGGCGTAATGTAGCCGTTAATGTATAACATTAGCAGCAGACATTCATAAAAAGCATGCAAATATACACAGTATAAACGTATCTAAGTGTAAGGAAACACTCCTAATGTCTGTCCATTATACAGAGGGGAAAATGCTGTAATGATAAAAACTACTGAATCTACTACTGAAACCATTTATAGGTCCTATTTGGGTTATGTGTGGGCTAAGTGGGCATGGGTTAGAACTGGTCAACCATGTGAGGGTCTCATATGGGCTGTATATGGGCCAAGTGGGCATGGGTTAGAGCTGGTCAACCATGTCTGGGTCCTAATTGGGTTATGTGTGGGCTAAGTGGGCATGGGTTAGAAGTGGTCACCATTTATCGGTCCTGTTTGGGTTATGTGTGGGATAAGTGGGCATAGGTTAGAGCTGGTCAACCATGTCTGGGTCCTGTATGGGTTATGGATGAGCTAAGCGGGCATGGGTTTGAAAATTTGTTCTGGAGCCTTTTTGATATTTAATGCATGCTATGCTAATAGTAACCACCCGAAGACTATTCTCAGTAGAACTATTCAATGGATGCCAAAACGATAGAGACATGGCCATGGAGCCTATGCTGCGAGATTGTGAAAGGACTAAAATAAGTGTAGGATTTTTGAGGACCAGAAGTCAGCTTTTATTAGGTTTGACATTGATTTAACTTATGGAACAATGCAAATTATGGTCGGGTTGTTGTTGGACTTTTTCCGCTTTTGACTAAGGGACGGGTGTTTTTATTTTCTGGGACTCTTTAGAACAAGCGGCACGGTGGCGGACTGGTTAGCAAGTCCGCATCACAGTACAGAAGTGCAAGGTTCTCCCTGTGCCTGCTAGGGTTTTCGCCGGTTTCCTCCCACTTTCCAAAAACATTCATGATAGGTTGATTGGTCACTGGTCCAAGGTCTGAGTGTGAGAGCGGATGGTTGCTTGTCTCTGTGTGCCCTGCGATTGACTGGCAACCAGTTCAGGGTGTACCCTGTCGACTGCCCGAAGACAGCTGGGATAGGCTCCAGCACTCCCGGGGACCCTTGTGAGGACAAGAAGCAGTACAGAGGATTGATTGATTTATTAAAATTAAAATTAAATTCATGTATTTATCTATGCTAAATTTAACAAGGCTGGACGTTATATTTTGTGAATTTACATGTACCCCCAACTGTGACTTAATAACCCTTAAGGGACAAGATAACATTTTATAATATTCCAGACAGCTAAGATTGTCATCTATGAACTATTTGACAAGGCAGGTCCAGCATCGTCAGCCACATCCAACAGTCAACACAGTTACTTTTTTTTTAATAAACAAAATCAACATTATTAATTAATGTTATTTTATTAATTCTGTATGCTGTGAAAGATCTTTATTCAAAGTATATTTGAAGTTATTTCTACCTTATTGCTTGATTTTTGTAGATTCAAGTTGGAGTTGTCAAAATTACAGATTCTTTTGAAGGCAGCATATTCAAACTGTGAGAAAAGGAGCGAATGCAAGCTACGCGGTCTTTGAGGTGCGGCAGAAGAGCTGAAAGCACGGTGAGTCCCGAACGATAATTGAATTAATTAATTAATCTTGGGTAAATGTCTGGCTCTCATTTTTTAGACTTACTTTACAATGTGTTTTGTAATTTTTCAAGGTTGCCTGTGTTGGAAAACTGCTTGGTGCGTTAGCTAAAACACAGTATGCTAAAATGATAAGTGACGAGAACACAGAGGGTATATCAACAACGTACGTACTCGAATTATTTTGGGGAAAACTTAAGTACATTATAATCACCCTTTTAATAATACTGATAAGCGTTGTGTGTTTTATTTATTTTTATGAGGACCTTTACAACGAGCTACATATTGTTAGCATTGGGCCTACGACGCTAAACACAGTGTCCCTCGATCTCTCTCCAAAATTCTCCAAAAGACTTAAGCTTTCACTCAAATTAATACAATCTACTCCACTAGCTCATTTAAGGCTTTTTTGTGATGTGTTTGATTTGGGTAAGTAAAGCAAAACATATTAACTGTTGAATGTTGCCTGTTATTTAAATAATAGAAATTCAAGATGAAAGTTGAACAGATATTGAAATGCTAGATTGGCTCATTCAGAATCATGCCACAATGTGCTTTGTATGTTTTGTGTGTGGGTTTATCAAGCTCTAATTCAATGCAGTGTCCAAAACGAGCGCGCATAATTGTTGGATGAATGTTGGTTAATAGAGTCAGATAATAGTTAAAATTCCAACAGTTGAACAGATGTTGAAATGCTAGATTGGCTCATTCAGAATCATGCCACAATGTGCTTTGTATGTTTTGTGTGTAGGCTTATCAAGCTCTAATTCAATGCAGTGTTGAGCTGCATTTGAGAGGAACTACGTAAGTAACTAATGTGGAAAAATTGTGACTTCTTTGTGTACTTTTATTTTGAATATTCAAATTTTGTGGGTAAAGGTTAGAGAAAATAAGTTTAAAATGAGAGCTGTACAGGTATTTAAGTTTTTGGTTTGTAAAATACCCGAATGTGGGTTTCAGCAGGTGAGGCAATGATTGGACAGAGCAAAAGCTATGCTCCAAAATAGAAGTGATTACACCTTCACTAGACTAACCTGCAGCTAATTACATAATTATAAAATTAACACTTTAACCTGGCTTCCCCATCACAGATGTATTCTTTTAAATGCAAAGCTTTTTGTTCTAGCTTTTGTTGTTAAATGACATTCATGCCCAAGTGTCTATGCATCCATTGCAGGGATGTTTTCTCAAGTGACGAGTCTGAAGCCTGTGATGACGAAGTACCATCTACACCTCCCCATGGATTGTCACAGAGAAAAAGCTTCCTAACCAAGAGAGGCGCTGCAGAAGGTCCTTGAGTACGTCCAACGTGTTGAGTCTGTGAGTCTACTGCAGGATCTAATGCAGGTATGAAAATGATGAAATTTTAATGTATTATCTTCAAAATTATAAATAATTATTTAATTTCTTGAAATATAAAATTAGGTACCCTAAACCCAAGTAGGAACCCCAGTCCCAGTACATTCCTGATTCTGGAGCTACAGAGATCAAACCATCCTACTGTATCACTAAATAGCCCCACCTCTAAAACCCTGATTCGGAAGGCCGAGTTGAAAGACTTCAGAGTTCAAGATGGTCAACTGCAACTATGATAAGCCGAATGTGTTCACCCCAAGTCGGAAACTGAGAAAAAGACTCAATTTTCACATGATTTCAGTCCCTTCTATATTTAAAAGAATGTATTGGGGCTCTAAAAATGTGAAATATTTTTACAAGTATTTCTTTTACTACTCATAGGCAGTTTCATAATAATAGTACAATTTGGCATCGTGTATTGTTTTTTGGTTCCATTCAAAATGCACAAGACGTATAGACATATTTTGTTTGTGGATCGCTGCAGCATCACACGAGTGCACAGAGACAAACGTGGCAGCAACTTAAAACAATTAAAATATCGAATCGAAATCGAGAACTGAAAATCAAAAATCGAATCGGGGCTTGAGTGAATCGTTACCTCCCTAATCATAATCATTTTGGTAGAATGTTGGGCTCTTGCCCTTTGAGTGTATATGGCGTTACCGAAGCTGTTCACTTAATCGACAATTCCTTTCCTGTGACGTTTATCATACCCAGTTTAACTGCCAAAATATTTTTAAGTGTGTGATGATTATCTGGATCGAGTGACACCCATGTTATAATGGTTGCAGGTATTGGTGGATTGGACGATAGTGTCAGAACAATGATGGCGTTCATCATGACAAATCCTCTGTCTCTGAAGTACAATCTCTTTGGACATCGTAGCAAGAACAAGCGCCGAGACCTGCCTTTTTCGGATGTTCTATACGGTAATATATTTTTTTTTTTTTTTTTTTTTTAAGGGATTGTGGTGTGAAGACATTTCAGCATGTCCCATAAGGTTTCACAATCATTAAATAGCTTTACTAAGTTGGCTTCTTGTCTTTTTTGTTTTAGGAGCACTGAAAAGGAATGGAGCCACAAAGGACATCAACGAGAAGGACACAGGCAACCCTGTCCAAGTGGTTCATGGGAGCTTGTGATCAAGGTGGGAATAGGGCAGTTCGAGCTCGGAGATCTCAAGGCAACTGTCAGGTTTAAAACGTCCTGACGCCATTTTTAGACTGAAGGTGGCATAAATCCAGACCAAACCAGTTAGAGTTTTGTTTTTGACCATTCGCGAATGGGAGAGGAAGTCAGGAGGTGAAGCAGGCGTCTTGCCAGTTCAATCTCGCGCACTCTCTCTCACTCTCTACCACCCGTTCGGTCTTTTATCAGCAACCTAAGCAGACAATGGAGGTCTGTCTGAAATTCTAGCAGGCAGGCAGGAAGCAATCAACCACAGTAGTCAGTCAGGAATTCGAAACTAAAGTGTGTGCGTGTGTTCCAGTTGTGCGCGTGTGTGCTAAAGCAATAATGTGAGTGTCTGTGTGTGTGTGCGCAATTATAACTGATACAAATAGTGTATAAAAACATGATTAGAAATACACAAACTATTTACATATCCTCATCCCATCTCACATTCCCCCGTTTGTGGGTTTAAATCATGTCCTTACGGCTTTAAGACAGATCATCATAATGAAATCATACAACAGTGTGGTCATCCGTGGAGGGGCGAAAACCCTCAGTAGGGACAAAATTCCCCTCCTCCCTTCCGGCGTGGAACGAGATTCTCATGGTATGTTGGTCACTTGGGAATAAAACATAAAAAAACTTCAATATACCTAGTGAAAAATAACAAAACTGTCTCCACGCAGAGCTTGTCTCCACGCAGAGCTTGTCTCTGCGGCGACTTGATGGAGGCCCTTGCCTCGTTGTAGGAGGGGACAGCCGTCTTTACCTCCCGGATCTTCGTGTGTGGTGTATGTGTGTGCATGTGTGGGGGCAGGGGCAAAAGGGTCCATGTGTTATTTAGGTTTCAGTGTCCAGTTCGAGTTTGTCATTGTCCAGTTCGAATTCGTCATTCTCAACATCAATCAGGTTGTAATGGTACATTTGGGCAACAAACATGCAGTTAATAATCATCTTTGTCATAAGAATAATGCAACATGAACAGACTACACATAACAAAAATGAAAACCATAATTATCCCGATATATTGTCTTTCAAATTCTTCGTAGTGGTCATAACATCAATAATTGTTTCATTTTATTAAAAATGTAAATGCAGTAATGTTCTCCAATCAAGGCTAAAATTCTTTATGTACGTCATTAATTTCCAAACAATATCTAATCTTTTTGTTCTGTGGCTTCAACATTCGTATCTGTGGCTGGTTGTGCGGTTCCGATGTGTGTGTGGTCCGATATTGTGACTCAGGTGGGCTCCTGTTCGAGGGATTCGCGTTGCTCGGCCTTTAGCTGGAAACCGGAGAAGCTTGTACTGCAACTGGTGGATCCAGCTGCCACGCCCCGCGACCTTTGCTGCCGTCGGGGTCACTGCAATCATCTGGCGAGGGCCATCTCAGCATTCACTTGTCCCAACGAAGTCGTTTCAGCACCTTGAAGAAGAGTTGGTCTCCCACACGGACGTGATTTCTCTGTGGATCAGAACACACTGGCCAGTAATTGCGTCTTTTTTTTTTTTTTTTTTTTTTTTTTGGGCAAAACATGTTTCCCATGTGGACTGGGACTGATGTGCCAGTCGCTGGTGGTTCTGATGAACCTGAGAGTCGATAGGGGATAGTGTCCTAACTTCGGCTGGCACTATCCTCATTGCTGTGATTGAAACACAGTCTGGTCATTGTCTCCTTTTTTTCCCTCATATTCTTGATAAGTCTGCCCTTAACAGTCCCATTAGTGCGTTCCACAAGTCCTGCAGACTGTATGCACAATGACGCTTTGAGTCAATTTTGCAACAACTGTCCCACTTGTTACAACATCATTCACAAAATGCATAATTTTCACTTCAAATCACTTCTTGAAATTCCAAATGTCAGGATAATTTGTGTTAGGTTGAAGATGTATTTTATCCCATATTTTACTCTATTAGTATTGCAAAAGAATTGTTCCACAGCGTGACCCATGTTTGACCATATGGATGAGAAGACTTCACAGAGAAGCGGATGCCTGAAGACTGGATCAACGTCTGCAACATCAAAGGAGGTGTGCTGAGACACACCTCTGAAACAAAAGGACTGAGACTTTAGTACCAGAGCACTAAAAGGGCATATCTGCCTTTTCAATCAGTGGATGACTGCCATTGATGTCTGTCTTTCCTCTTGTGTCTGAGATGTTTACATGTTCCTGCTGGTGCTCCCCCCTTCATCTCTTAGTGCAAATACATTGTATTGTTAGGGACTTCCCTAATAAAATAGAGGGCTCGGCGGAGTGTGCTCCAGAACGAATTTGGAGATGTAACTGAGCACACCTCTGTTCGTTCTCCTCGCGAGTAAAAGATCAACTCTTGTCTTCCTTCCATTCATTTAGCCTATGTTCAGTGAATGCTTAGGTGATTGAACCTGACAATTTGATTACACAACACTTTTTCCAACTGTTTTAGCATCAACATATGTTGTCGGAAACAACTTAATCCATTTTGAAAACATATGAATTACAACCAAACAATATTGCATCTCAAACAAATAACACTGTCTAAAAAAAAGTTTTTTGTTGAAAAGTCTGTATGTGGGAACAATTTCATATCATACTACCCCTCTCTTGACTCATGGTTATGCTCGTGTGTCACTCTTATTACTTTTCCAATCAATGAATTAGGCAGCCAGGATTTGCCATCTGCCAATTTGCTGATCCTGTCCTCAGCAATGTTTGCACCTTTGTTCTCCCAATTTGTGCGTTCAATTACTGGTACCTTTTTCCCTGGCGTGGGATCAAATTGTCAAGTTGATTTTCTGCGTGTGTGTGCGTGTGGGGGTGTGTTCATTTTCCCTTTTAGCTGCGCTGTGTCGATATAAAGGCGAGGCAGTTTCCAATTGTAATTGTGTCATTTTCTGTTAAGTGAATTTTGCGTTCACAAATAACTATTTTAGACGTGCTTTATGCACAACTTTTCTTTTCCTGTTGTGGTTTTTAAAGCCCAATGTCGACAGAACGCATGAACATTTATCTTGACTGTCAGTCCACATTGTAACCATACAACTCATACAAGATGGGAAACCCCAAATTTTAATTAGCTCACACCCGCCTACGCTCTTCCTGCTTATCCTAACAATCTCTTATCCGTTGGTATCACAATGTTAGTGCTCCCATCGCATAAAAGTCAGTTTGATTTCAGGCTGCGACCTTGGTTCTCAAACACTTTTACTTCTTATCAGTCTGGAATGCGCACCTGGTCTGTGTTACAAGTCTGAGTTCCTCCAGTCGGGAGGAAGGTCAAGTCGCGGTTTGGTGATAATTTGGACGGCTCCACAGTCGTGTGGCGCCTCCTAGATGATGCGGGGAAAAAATGACGCTGGGCTGAAATGCACCGCAACTTATCAGTATAATGTGTCCCTGTGACAATTAGGCCGGCGTGCAATGTGAATGTGGTGGGAAAAGAATGTAATTTTTTGATTCCTTAAAGCAGCAGTGAAAGCTCTTAATCACACTCTAAGTGGTTCTCTGCCACGAAATCCAAATTGTTGTGACTAAATATGCAAATGAATTCATTTTGCCCTGGTTCCTGCAGTAACCCAGGCTAATGAAGTCATTTTTTGCAGTCACTGTTTTGCTCAAATGGCTTATAATAATTTGGTAGTGCGTTAAGATGCTTTGTCGATACAATCTTGTAGTGTATCTTCACAAGTTCCAACATACACAACCCATTCCATGGCCATGACGATACTGTTTTAAAGATTACCAAGGCTTGTTGGACCTTTCTCTGCCACATAAATTACAGCCCTGAGAGGCACTGGGCCTCAACTTTATCTATGAAGGGTCAGGGATTTAATGGGGGTCACCGAGGCGTCCCAAGGAAAGTTTTTACAGAAAAGTGGTCTGGCAATATCTTTTCTCTTTCTTATCACTGACAATGCGCCCCTTTAAAGTTTTGACGTTTGTTTGAATTCGCCCGTGCTTATTAATTCTATTGAAGTCCAATTTTGTCAGTGTATCACGGCCTAATGAGTAAAACGCATGTTGATGTAGAACTCCTTCTACACACACTTTTATGTTTGACTTTTTACGTCACGTGATCCTCCATTGCTACCACAACTCGTCCTGAAAAGTTAATGTTTTGTAACAAGACTTACTGCTTCCTCCTTTCTTTCTTTTCTTTTTCCTTCCTTCTGCCCAACACGTTCATGCTTTCTGTGCATAATTTAGAATTTTCTTTTCCATTTTACAAGTTGGCCAATTTAAATTAGGTTGTTTTATTTGAAAAGCCTGTAATTCTCTTTTTTTTCCCCTTTTCACCTAATCACAAATTTCTTATCACAAAAATGAACATGTTAATTCTATTTTATTTCCTATTTTTCCAATCTTGTGACTCATTTCACTTCAACCAGTTCTACCTTAAAGTGGACAAGTACACATCAATGTTTTTTGTAGTTTCTATTTTCTTCTCTGCTTTAATGAAAATTATAGCCCTTCTAGCCAAATTTTTCCTGTGTCATTTCTATCTCTGCATTTCATTCCATTTCTGGCCTACCTTAATACTAAAACAAAAATGCTCTTTCAAAAATTAAAACTATCTAAAACTAGTGATGGCAAAATGAAGCCCCATAAAGCAGCCAAGCCCTGCAGGGAAATACTTCACACACGAATGGGCTTCGAGATGCTTCATTTTTCTTGACTACGCCATCCCATGGACAGAAAAATGTATAACATGCTTGGTGCATGCAATAAAATGGTGAGCTGTAAATCATGCTCTGCCCACCAAACAATATGTATTTGAAGAGTGATTTTAATTGTTCTGTTTTACTTTGTCTTCTAACTTCTCCAATATTCAGACAGCTCCGCCGAGACCAACGTTTCACCCCCACACTGATATAAAATGGACCCAACCGTTTGGGTCTCTTTCCAAATTTGGTACCAAAGCCTCCCCCACAGTGCGGCAGCTATCTTGAATTGGCCCGTTCCCAGAAAGTTTTACTTCATTCAGTGTCATTCAGTATTATTCAAAATCTTTCAGTGTCATTCCAAATCATTCAATGTCATTCACAATCTTTCCACATCCTTCCACCTTCCATCGTTCAGTGTCATTCCACATTCTCTTTCATATATAACATAACATAACAATAACATAATCCTGGGTCAGCAGACACCTAATTAATGTGTTAATACATGATACATTTTTCTATAAGCAACCCTTATGATTGTAACGTATTTTTAATTCTTTCTAGGCGGGAACTGTCCGAACAAAAAATTCATGCAATTTGTAATTAGACACTTTGTCATACAAAAAGTCACTCAGGGCAAGAGAAAAAAAATTGTCACTTGCCCAAGTTGGGCAAGTAATTTGGCCACTCGGGCAAGGCAAATTTTAGTGGCACTTGCCCTATGGGCAAGCAGTTTTTAAAGTTAACTTCGAACCCTGTGATGGTGTCTTGTGACCTGTCTTTATCAGCTGATGTTCCATGAAGGCGTGCCTTACCTGTCACAAGAATGAAGGCAAGTCACGCCCCCCGCTGTCCATTCACTCCGCCAAGACGCTGCTCCAGGTGGTAGAGAGGATGAAGGCTCCCTTGTCTCTGTTCATGGTTTTTATGCCTCGCTTGCAGATCTCAATGGCCTCTCTGATCCAGCGCTGTAGTTTGTTCTCTTCTGTGCGGATGACCCTGCCCTTCTCCCGGTCCATGATGTGGTTTTCCCTTTTGCAGTGGTCAGTGATTGCTGATTTGTAATGTTCATGTTGTGCTTGTTCTTTTACTGCTCTGATTTTTTAATTTTTTTGACAGGTAAGTCACACCCTCATGGAACATCAGCTGATAAAGACTGGTCTCAAGACACCATCATGCGACACTCTGAAGAAGGCGAAAGACTCGCCGAAACATGTCAGGTAAAAAATTAACCTAAAACATAAATGTCTGCTTTTAATGAATCAGTCAAATATCAATAATAAGAAGACAAAATGAACCTAATACAAATAAATGAATGCTTAATAACTCCCCTGCACATGCTCCTAAAAATCCAAACCTTCACCTGTAAATAAAACGTCCCGACCTGAAGACATCTTAATGTTATTATTTTGTTTTACACACAGCGCCGCCAAGTGGAATCAAAAATTTGTTTTTATTTTAATTTTCACGTACTGCACGGTGCCCTTCTGACGAATCCGACTGAAAATTAGTCAGAAAAGACTCAAGACAATGATCTTACTCTCTGCCGAATTTTGTGACGTTTTGGCAAAAGGCGTGGCTATTACGGTGCTGAAAAGTCCGATTGTACTTTGTGACAACAAAAGCTCCGGCAACATGACTCAGATGATCCTATCTTCTCGAAGTTGTACACATTTGAGGATACTTCAGCCCTGAAGACTTCTACCAACTTATTTTTCATCGTAGTAGTAGCGCCACCAACTGGTAAAAGCTAATACAAGTTATTTTCTTGGATGTTTTTCTCCGTGCAACTCAACAAGGTCGCCCTCATATATGCTCGGATTACTGTTTCGGCCATGAGGATGTCACAATACGAAATTCGTCCTTTTTCGTGAAAGGTTGTGGGAGTGGCATTGCACTGTTCGGCAATAAAACAACGCTGATTATGAGGTTGTAAATATGAACGACAACTCGTGAAACTTTACACACACATCAGGCCGAGCAAATTTATAAATATATATATATATATATATATATATATATATATATGTATATATATATATATATATATATATATATATATATACGGGGAGAGAGAGAGTGAAATTCATGTTACAACAAAAAAAAACAAATTATTATTAAAACATATTATTTTTTAATTCCCCAGCCATTCTTTTTGTATTTATTTAATTACTCCGACTTTTACCTAATGGTACGCCGTCCGGTGTGCCCTGTGAAATGAAAGGTGGCATTCTTTATTTATTTATTCATTTATTCATTCATAACTGACAGCCTCGCGCTCCGCTCGTGCCCGGGCGGAAGAGGTGCTCCAATTCGGCTTAACTGTGACACACGCCCGCCCTCCTCCCCCGGAACTTCCATTCGGTTAAACTTAGGGGCCGCTTGGCACCGCCCATGCCCGGGGAAGGTGCTCCTCTTCGGCTTACTGTGACGCGAGCATGCCCTCCTCCTCCGGAGCTTCCATTCGGTTAAACTTAGGGGCCGCTTGAAACCGCCCGTGCCCGGGGAAGGTGCTCCTCTTCGGCTTACTGTGACGCGAGCATCCCCTCCTCCTCCGGAGCTTCCATTCGGTTAAACTTAGGGGCCGCTTGGAACCGCCCGTGCCCGTGGAAGGTGCTCCTCTTCGGCTTACTGTGACGCGAGCATGCCCTCCTCCTCCGGAGCTTCCATTCGGTTAAACTTAGGGGCCGCTTGGCACCGCCCGTGCCCGGGGAAGGTGTTCCTCTACGGCTTAACTGCCACGCACGCCGGCCGGAGCTCTGGTACGGTTCAAACCGCGCGAAACGTCGCCACCGATCGTGTCCGGGGGAACGTGCTCTTCTTCGTCCACTCTCCTCTTCGCCCACGCTCTTCTTCGGCGCACGCCGGCCGTCTAACTGCTCCAGCGCCCCGTCGTGCCGCTCGGCGAAACTACAATGCCCCCGAATATTTTTTAGACCCGCGAAGCACTGAACCCGCGAAAGGTGAACCGCGAAGTAGCGAGGGTTCACTGTATGTATAAGACCAAGACCTACAAAAAAGTCTCTTGGAGCAATGAGCTAGGTTTTACAGGAAGTCGGCCATTTTTAATTTACTTAAAAGGGGGCGGGTCACCACAATGGACTTTGTGTAGAAATTATTATTGGGGCCCGAGCAGCGACGGCGGCGAGGTCCCTATTGTTTTTGAAGAAATTATTATTAGGGCCCGAGCAGCGACCGCTACGAGGTCCCCATTGTTTTTGTGGAAATTATTATTATTTTTATTATTATTATTAGGGCCCGAGCAGTGACCGCTGCGAGGTCCCTATTGTTTTTCTAGAAATTGTTATTAGGGCCCGAGCTGCGACGGCTGCGAGGTCCCTATTGTTTTTGTAGAAAATATTATTACTTTTATTATTAATAATATTATTATTATTATTATTAGGGCCTGAGCAGCGACCGCTGCGAAGTCCCTATTGTTTTTGTAGAAATTATTATTATTATTATTTTTCCGATTGTTCGATCGCATTTTTGACCCCCGAAACATGCACAAAAACTCACCAAACTTGGCAGTCTCATCGGGCATGGCGAAAAATTTGATATTTTAACGTCTAATATGAACAGGAAGTGAGTTATGAATTTTTGAAAGTCCGACTTTTGCCCTTTTTTGCATGTTTACAGGGGTCATTCTTTTGCACCCTGATCCTAAAGGCTTCATCTGATTGCCTTAAAATTCTGTCTGTAGCATCTGAAGACCTGGGACAAACACTGGGGCTAAAATTTTTTGTTTCCGAAATACTATATGACAGGGGCGGGGCTTCAAAGTTTTCACTTAAGATTTCCTTCGCCGCAATGGACAAAATGCTTAATAACTCTCCTGCACATGCTGCTAAAAATCCAAAACTTCACATGTACATAAAGAGTCTGTACCTGAAGACATCTATATGTTTATATTCAGTTATACACCTTGCGCCAATCAATATCATTTTTTACATTTTGACGTACTGCACGGTGCCCTTTTAACGAATCTGATTGAAAATTGTCTAGAAAAGACTCAAGACATTGATCTTACTCTATCCCTATTTTTGTGACTTTCCTTCGAAGGGCGTGGCTATTATGGTGCCGCAGAGTCTGATTATTCTCCGTGGCAACAAAAGTTCCTGCAAAATGATTCAGATGATCCATCTTCTCGAAATTTTTCACATTTGAGGATATTCAGGCCCTGAAGACGGCTGCCAACTTATTTTTGATCGCAGTGGTAGCGCCACCAACTGGTTAAAACAAATACAAATTATTTTCGTTGATGTTTTTCTCCGGGCAGGTTAACAAAATCTACCTTATATTTGCTCGGATGAGTGTTTAGGCCTTGAGCATGTCACAATACAAAAGTCTTTCGCCTTCTTCAGAGTGTCACATGATGGTGTCTTGTGACCCGTCTTTATCAGCTGATGTTCCATGAGGGCGTGACTTACCTGTCACAAGAATGAAGGCAAGTCACGCCCCCCGCTGTCCGTTCACTCCGCCAAGATGCTGGTCCAGGTGGTAGAGAGGATGAAGGCTCCCTTGTCTCTGTTCATGGTTTTTATGCCTCGCTTGCAGATCTCAATGGCCTCTCTGATCCAGCGCTGTTGTTTGTTCTCTTCTGTGCGGATGACCCTGCCCTTCTCCCGGTCCATGATGTGGTTTTCCCTTTTGCAGTGGTCAGTGATTGCTGATTTGTAATGTTCATGTTGTGCTTGTTCTTTTACTGCTCTGATTTTTTTCATTTTTTTGACAGGTAAGCCACACCCTCATGGAACATCAGCTCAAGACACCATCATGCGACACTCTGAAGAAGGCGAAAGACTCGCCGAAACATGTCAGGTAAAAAATTATCCTAAAACATAATTGTCTGCTTTTAATGAATCAGTCAAATATCAATAATAAGAAGACAAAATGAACCTAATACAAATAAATGAATGCTTAATAACTCCCCTGCACATGCTCCTAAAAATCCAAACCTTCACCTGTAAATAAAACGTCCCGACCTGAAGACATCTTAATGTTATTATTTTGTTATACACACAGTGCCGCCAAGTGGAATCAAAAAATTTTTTTTATTTTAATTTTCACGCACTGCACGGTGCCCTTTTGACGAATCCGACTGAAAATTAGTCAGAAAAGACTCTAGACAATGATCTTACTCTCTGCCGAATTTTGTGACGTTTTGGCAAAAGGCGTGGCTATTACGGTGCTGAAAAGTCCGATTGTACTCTGTGGCAACAAAAGCTCCAGCAACATGAGTCAGATGATCCTATCTTCTCGAAGTTGCACACATTTGAGGATACTTAAGCCCTGAAGACATCTACCAACTTATTTTTCATCGTAGTAGTAGCGCCACCAACTGCTAATAGCTAATACAAGTTATTTTCTTGGATGTTTTTCTCCGTGCAACTCAACAAGGTCGCCCTCATATATGCTCGGATGACTGTTTCGGGCCATGAGGACGTCATAATACGAAATTTGTCCTTTTTCATGAAAAGTTGTGGGAGTGGCATTGCACTGTTCGGCAATAAAACAACGCTGATTATGAGGTTCTAAATATGAACAACAACTCGTGAAACTTTACACACACATCAGGCCGAGCAAATTTATCAATATTTTATACGTTAGTTGTGCAGCTTTTTTGAAATGGCTCACCATGGCCCTCGAGAAATGTTCAAAAAAGCAGCCCTGGTTGAGTGTTTCACCTCGCTTTTTGTAAATTTTATGGAGTACAGTGAACCCTCGGTTATCGCGGTTAATGGGGACCGAGACCATCCGCGAAAACTGAAAATCCGCGAAGTAGCGGCGCACCTTCAAAAATGCTTTAAAAAAATATACAATATATATAATAAATATATAAATATATATATATATATATATATATATATATATATATATATATATATATACGGGGGGAGAGAGAGAGAGAGAGAGTGAAATTCATGTTATAACAAAAAAAACAAATTATTATTAAAACTTATTATTTTTTTATTCCCCAACCATTCTTTTTGTATTTATTTAATTACTCCGACTTTTACCTGCTGGTACGCCGTCCGGTGTGCCCTGTGAAATGAAAGGTGGCATTCTTTATTTATTTATTACATTTATTCATTCATAACTGACAGCCTCGCGCTCCGCTCGTGCCCGGGCAGAAGAGGTGCTCCAATTCGGCTTAACTGTGACACACGCCCGCCCTCCTCCCCCGGAGCTTCCATTCGGTTAAACTTAGGGGCCGCTTGGCACCGCCCGTGCCCGGGGAAGGTGCTCCTCTTCGGCTTACTGTGACGCGAGCATGCCCTCCTCCTCCGGAGCTTCCATTCGGTTAAACTTAGGGGCCGCCTGGAACCGCCCGTGCCCGGGGAAGGTGCTCCTCTTCGACTTACTGTGACGCGAGCATGCCCTCCTCCTCCGGAGCTTCCATTCGGTTAAACTCAGGGGCCGCTTGGAACCGCCCGTGCCCGGGGAAGGTGCTCCTCTACGGCTTAACTGCCACGCACGCCGGCCGGAGCTCTGGTACGGTCCGAACCGCGCGAAACGTCGCCACCGATCGTGTCCGGGGGAACGTGCTCTTCTTCGTCCACTCTCCTCTTCGCCCACGCTCTTCTTCGGCGCCCGCCGGCCGTCTAACCGCTCCAGCGCCCCGTCGTGCCGCTCGGCGAAACTACAATGCCCCCGAATATTTTTTAGACCCGCGAAGCACTGAACCCGCGAAAGGTGAACCTCGAAGTAGCGAGGGTTCACTGTATGTATAAGACCAAGACCTACAAAAAAGTCTCTTGGAGCAATGAGCTAGGTTTTACAGGAAGTCGGCCATTTTGAATTTACTTAAAAGGGGGCGGGTCTCCACAATGGACTTTGTGTAGAAATTATTATTGGGGCCCGAGCAGCGACCGCGGCGAGGTCCCTATTGTTTTTGTAGAAATTATTATTACTTTTATTATTATTATTATTATTATTATTATTAGGGCCTGAGCAGCGACCGCTGCGAAGTCCCTATTGTTTTTGTAGAAATTATTATTATTATTATTTTTCCGATTGTTCGATCGCATTTTTGACCCCCGAAACATGCACAAAAACTCACCAAACTTGGCAGTCTCATCGGGCATGGCGAAAAATTTGATATTTTTTAACGTCTAATATGAACAGGAAGTGAGTTATGAATTTTTGAAAGTCCGACTTTTGCCCTTTTTTGCATGTTTACAGGGGTCATTCTTTTGCACCTTGATCCTAAAGGCTTCATCTGATTGCCTTAAAGTTCTGTCTGGAGCATCTGAAGACCTGGCACAAACACTGGGGCTAAAATTTTTTGTTTCCGAAATACTATATGACGGGGGCGGGGCATCAAAGTTTTCACTTAAGATTTCCTTCGCCGCAATGGACAAAATGCTTAATAACTCTCCTGCACATGCTGCTAAAAATCCAAAACTTCTTATTCCATTCTTATTTATTCATCTAATTTATATATTTGTCTGTATTACAGTTGTATTGCACTGGAGAGGGGAGCCCTCTAATCTCGTTGCACACTTGTGTACAATGACAATAAAGGGATTTCTATTTCTATTCTATTCATGTACATAAAGAGTCTGTACCTGAAGACATCTATATGTTTATATTCAGTTATACACCTTGCGCCAATCAATATCATTTTTTACATTTTGACGTACTGCACGGTGCCCTTTTAACGAATCTGATTGAAAATTGGCTAGAAAAGACTCAAGACATTGATCTTACTCTATCCCTATTTTTGTGACTTTCCTTCGAAGGGCGTGGCTATTACGGTGCCGCAGAGTCTGATTATTCTCCGTGGCAACAAAAGTTCCTGCAAAATGATTCAGATGATCCATCTTCTCGAAATTTTTCACATTTGAGGATATTCAGGCCCTGAAGACGGCTGCCAACTTATTTTTGATCGCAGTGGTAGCGCCACCAACTGGTTAAAACAAATACAAATTATTTTCGTTGATTTTTTTCTCCGGGCAGGTTAACAAAATCTACCTTACATTTGCTCGGATGAGTGTTTAGGCCTTGAGGATGTCACAATACGAAAGTCTTTTGCCTTCTTCAGAGTGTCACATGATGGTGTCTTGTGGCCCGTCTTTATCAGCTGATGTTCCATGAGGGCGTGACTTACCTGTCACAAGAACGAAGGCAAGTCACGCCCCCGCTGTCCGTTCACTCCGCCAAAATGCTGCTCCAGGTGGTAGAGAGGATGAAGGCTCCCTTGTCTCTGTTCATGGTTTTTATGCCTCGCTTGCAGATCTCAATGGCCTCTCTGATCCAGCGCTGTTGTTTGTTCTCTTCGGTGCGGATGACCCTGCCCTTCTCCCGGTCCATGATGTGGTTTTCCCTTTTGCAGTGGTCAGTGATTGCTGATTTGTAATGTTCATGTTGTGCTTGTTCTTTTACTGCTCTGATTTTTCATTTTTTTGACAGGTAAGTCACACCCTCATGGAACATCAGCTGATAAAGACGGGTCTCAAGACACCATCATGCGACACTCTGAAGAAGGCGAAAGACTCGCCGAAACATGTCAGGTAAAAAATTAACCTAAAACATAATTGTCTGCTTTTAATGAATCAGTCAAATATCAATAATAAGAAGACAAAATGAACCTAATACAAATAAATGAATGCTTAATAACTCCCCTGCACATGCTCCTAAAAATCCAAACCTTCACCTGTAAATAAAACGTCCCGACCTGAAGACATCTTAATGCTATTATTTTGTTATACACACAGTGCCGCCAAGTGGAATCAAAAATTTGTTTTTATTTTAATTTTCACGTACTGCACGGTGCCCTTTTGACGAATCCGACTGAAAATTAGTCAGAAAAGACTCAAGACAATGATCTTACTCTCTGCCGAATTTTGTGACGTTTTGGCAAAAGGCGTGGCTATTAAGGTGCTGAAAAGTCCGATTGTACTTTGTGGCAACAAAAGCTCCGGCAACATGACTCAGATGATCCTATCTTCTCGAAGTTGTACACATTTGAGGATACTTCAGCCCTGAAGACATCTACCAACTTATTTTACATCGTAGTAGTAGCGCCACCAACTGGTAAAAGCTAATACAAGTTATTTTCTTGAATGTTTTTCTCCGTGCAACTCAACAAGGTCGCCCTCATATATGCTCGGATGACTGTTTCGGCCATGAGGATGTCACAATACGAAATTCGTGATTTTTCGTGAAAAGTTGTGGGAGTGGCATTGCACTGTTCGGCAATAAAACAAAGCTGATTATGAGGTTCTAAATATGAACGACAACTCGTAAAACTTTACACACACATCAGGCCGAGCAAATTTATCAATATTTTATAAGTTAGTTGTGCAGCTTTTTTGAAATGGCTCGCCATGGCCCTCGAGAAATGTTAAAAAAAAGCAGCTCTGGTTGAGTGTTTCACCTCGCTTTTTGTAAATTTTATGGAGTACAGTGAACCCTCGGTTATCGCGGTTAATGGGGACCGAGACCACCCGCGAAAACTGAAAATCCGCGAAGTAGCGGCGCACCTTCAAAAATGCTTAAAAAAAATATACAATATATATAATAAATATATAAATATATATATATATATATATATATATATATATAAATATATATACGGGGAGAGAGAGAGTGAAATTCATGTTATAACAAAAAAACCAAATTATTATTAAAACGTATTATTTTTTTATTCCCCAGCCATTCTTTTTGTATTTATTTAATTACTCCGACTTTTACCTGCTGGTACGCCGTCCGGTGTGCCCTGTGAAATGAAAGGTGGCATTCTTTATTTATTTATTCATTTATTCATTCATAACTGACAGCCTCGCGCTCCGCTCGTGCCCGGGCAGAAGAGGTGCTCCAATTTGGCTTAACTGTGACACACGCCCGTCCTCCTCCCCCGGAGCTTCCATTCGGTTAAACTTAGGGGCCGCTTGGCACCGCCCGTGCCCGGGGAAGGTGCTCCTCTTCGGCTTACTGTGACGCGAGCATGCCCTCCTCCTCCGGAGCTTCCATTCGGTTAAACTTAGGGGCCGCTTGGAACCGCCCGTGCCCGGGGAAGGTGCTCCTCTTCGGCTTACTGTGACGCGAGCATGCCCTCCTCCTCCGGAGCTTCCATTCGGTTAAACTTAGGGGCCGCTTGGAACCGCCCGTGCCCGGGGAAGGTGCTCCTCTTCGGCTTACTGTGACGCGAGCATGCCCTCCTCCTCCGGAGCTTCCATTCGGTTAAACTTAGGGGCCGCTTGGCACCGCCCGTGCCCGGGGAAGGTGCTCCTCTACGGCTTAACTGCCACGCACGCTGGCCGGAGCTCTGGTACGGTCCGAACCGCGCGAAACGTCGCCACCGATCGTGTCCGGGGGAACGTGCTCTTCTTCGTCCACTCTCCTCTTCGCCCACGCTCTTCTTCGGCGCACGCCGGCCGTCTAACCGCTCCAGCGCCCCGTCGTGCCGCTCGGCGAAACTACAATGCCCCCGAATATTTTTTAGACCCGCGAAGCACTGAACCCGCGAAAGGTGAACCGCGAAGTAGCGAGGGTTCACTGTATGTATAAGACCAAGACCTACAAAAAAGTCTCTTGGAGCAATGAGCTAGGTTTTACAGGAAGTCGGCCATTTTGAATTTACTTAAAAGGGGGCGGGTCACCACAATGGACTTTGTGTAGAAATTATTATTGGGGCCCGAGCAGCGACCGCGGCGAGGTCCCTATTGTTTTTGTAGAAAATATTATTACTTTTATTATAATTATTATTATTATTATTAGGGCCTGAGCAGCGACCGCTGCGAAGTCCCTATTGTTTTTGTAGAAATTATTATTATTATTATTTTTCCGATTGTTCGATCGCATTTTTGACCCCCGAAACATGCACAAAAACTCACCAAAGTTGGCAGTCTCATCGGGCATGGCGAAAAATTTGATATTTTAATGTCTAATATGAACAAGAAGTGAGTTATGAATTTTTGAAAGTCCGACTTTTGCCCTTTTTTGCATGTTTACAGGGGTCATTCTTTTGCACCCTGATCCTAAAGGCTTCATCTGATTGCCTTAAAATTCTGTCTGTAGCTTCTGAAGACCTGGGACAAACACTGGGGCTAATATTTTTTGTTTCCGAAATACTATATGACGGGGGCGGGGCATCAAAGTTTTCACTTAAGATTTCCTTCGCCGCAATGGACAAAATGCTTAATAACTCTCCTGCACATGCTGCTAAAAATCCAAAACTTCACATGTACATAAAGAGTCTGTACCTGAAGACATCTATATGTTTATATTCAGTTATACACCTTGCGCCAATCAATATCATTTTTTACATTTTGACGTACTGCACGGTGCCCTTTTAACGAATCTGATTGAAAATTGGCTAGAAAAGACTCAAGACATTGATCTTACTCTATCCCTATTTTTGTGACTTTCCTTCGAAGGGCGTGGCTATTACGGTGCCGCAGAGTCTGATTATTCTCCGTGGCAACAAAAGTTCCTGCAAAATGATTCATATGATCCATCTTCTCGAAATTTTTCACATTTGAGGATATTCAGGCCCTGAAGACGGCTGCCAACTTATTTTTGATCGCAGTGGTAGCGCCACCAACTGGTTAAAACAAATACAAATTATTTTCGTTGATTTTTTTCTCCGGGCAGGTTAACAAAATCTACCTTACATTTGCTCGGATGAGTGTTTAGGCCTTGAGGATGTCACAATACGAAAGTCTTTCGCCTTCTTCAGAGTGTCACATGATGGTGTCTTGTGGCCCGTCTTTATCAGCTGATGTTCCATGAGGGCGTGACTTACCTGTCACAAGAATGAAGGCAAGTCACGCCCCCCGCTGTCCGTTCACTCCGCCAAAATGCTGCTCCAGGTGGTAGAGAGGATGAAGGCTCCCTTGTCTCTGTTCATGGTTTTTATGCCTCGCTTGCAGATCTCAATGGCCTCTCTGATCCAGCGCTGTTGTTTATTCTCTTCGGTGCGGATGACCCTGCCCTTCTCCCGGTCCATGATGTGGTTTTCCCTTTTGCAGCGGTCAGTGATTGCTGATTTGTAATGTTCATGTTGTGCTTGTTCTTTTACTGCTCTGATTTTTTAATTTTTTTGACAGGTAAGTCACACCCTCATGGAACATCAGCTGATAAAGACGGGTCTCAAGACACCATCATGCGACACTCTGAAGAAGGCAAAAGACTCGCCGAAACATGTCAGGTAAAAAATTAACCTAAAACATAATTGTCTGCTTTTAATGAATCAGTCAAATATCAATAATAAGAAGACAAAATGAACCTAATACAAATAAATGAATGCTTAATAACTCCCCTGCACATGCTCCTAAAAATCCAAACCTTCACCTGTAAATAAAACGTCCCGACCTGAAGACATCTTAATGTTATTATTTTGTTATACACACAGCGCCGCCAAGTGGAATCAAAAATTTGTTTTTATTTTAATTTTCACGTACTGCACGGTGCCCTTTTGACGAATCCGACTGAAAATTAGTCAGAAAAGACTCAAGACAATGATCTTACTCTCTGCCGAATTTTGTGACGTTTTGGCAAAAGGCGTGGCTATTACGGTGCTGAAAAGTCCGATTGTACTCTGTGGCAACAAAAGCTCCGGCAACATGACTCAGATGATCCTATCTTCTCGAAGTTGTACACATTTGAGGATACTTCAGCCCTGAAGACATCTACCGACTTATTTTTCATCGTAGTAGTAGCGCCACCAACTGGTAAAAGCTAATACAAGTTATTTTCTTGGATGTTTTTCTCCGTGCAACTCAACAAGGTCGCCCTCATATATGCTCGGATGACTGTTTCGGCCATGAGGATGTCACAATACGAAATTAGTCCTTTTTCGTGAAAAGTTGTGGGAGTGGCATTGCACTGTTCGGCAATAAAACAACGCTGATTATGAGGTTCTAAATATGAACGACAACTCGTGAAACTTTACACACACATCAGGCCGAGCAAATTTATCAATATTTTATACGTTAGTTGTGCAGCTTTTTTTAAATGGCTCGCCATGGCCCTTGAGAAATGTTCAAAAAAGCAGCCCTGATTGAGTGTTTCACCTCGCTTTTTGTAAATTTTATGGAGTACAGTGAACCCTCGGTTATCGCGGTTAATGGGGACCGAGACCACCCGCGAAAACTGAAAATCCGCGAAGTAGCGGCGCACCTTCAAAAATGCTTAAAAAAAATATACAATATATATAATAAATATATATATATATATATATATATATATATATATATATATATATATATATATATATATATATATATATATATATATACGGGGAGAGAGAGAGTGAAATTCATGTTATAACAAAAAAACCAAATTATTATTAAAACGTATTATTTTTTTATTCCCCAGCCATTCTTTTTGTATTTATTTAATTACTCCGACTTTTACCTGCTGGTACGCCGTCCGGTGTGCCCTGTGAAATGAAAGGTGGCATTCTTTATTTATTTATTCATTTATTCATTCATCACTGACAGCCTCGCGCTCCGCTCGTGCCCGGGCGGAAGAGGTGCTCCAATTCGGCTTAACTGTGACACACGCCCGCCCTCCTCCCCCGGAACTTCCATTCGGTTAAACTTAGGGGCCGCTTGGCACCGCCCGTGCCCGGGGAAGGTGCTCCTCTTCGGCTTACTGTGACGCGAGAATGCCCTCCTCCTCCGGAGCTTCCATTCAGTTAAACTTAGGGGCCGCTTGGAACCGCCCGTGCCCGGGGAAGGTGCTCCTCTTCGGCTTACTGTGACGCGAGCATGCCCTCCTCCTCCGGAGCTTCCATTCGGTTAAACTTAGGGGCCGCTTGGAACCGCCCGTGCCCGGGGAAGGTGCTCCTCTTCGGCTTACTGTGACGCGAGCATGCCCTCCTCCTCCGGAGCTTCCATTCGGTTAAACTTAGGGGCCGCTTGGCACCGCCCGTGCCCGGGGAAGGTGCTCCTCTACGGCTTAACTGCCACGCACGCCGGCCGGAGCTCTGGTACGGTCCGAACCGCGCGAAACGTCGCCACCGATCGTGTCCGGGAGAACGTGCTCTTCTTCGTCCACTCTCCTCTTCGCCCACGCTCTTCTTCGGCGCACGCCGGCCGTCTAACCGCTCCAGCGCCCCGTCGTGCCGCTCGGCGAAACTACAATGCCCCCGAATATTTTTTAGACCCGCGAAGCACTGAACCCGCGAAAGGTGGACCGCGAAGTAGCGAGGGTTCACTGTATGTATAAGACCAAGACCTACAAAAAAGTCTCTTGGAGCAATGAGCTAGGTTTTACAGGAAGTCGGCCATTTTGAATTTACTTAAAAGGGGGCGGGTCACCACAATGGACTTTGTGTAGAAATTATTATTGGGGCCCGAGCAGCGACGGCGGCGAGGTCCCTATTGTTTTTGTAGAAATTATTATTAGGGCCTGAGCAGCGACCGCTCCGAGGTCCCCATTGTTTTTGTGGAAATTATTATTATTTTTATTATTATTATTATTAGGGCCCGAGCAGTGACCGCTGCGAGGTCCCTATTGTTTTTCTAGAAATTGTTATTAGGGCCCGAGCTGCGACGGCTGCGAGGTCCCTATTGTTTTTGTAGAAAATATTATTACTTTTATTATTATTAATATTATTATTATTATTATTTGGGCCTGAGCAGCGACCGCTGCGAAGTCCCTATTGTTTTTGTAGAAATTATTATTATTATTATTTTTCCGATTGTTCGATCGCATTTTTGACCCCCGAAACATGCACAAAAACTCACCAAACTTGGCAGTCTCATCGGGCATGGCGAAAAATTTGATATTTTAACGTCTAATATGAACAGGAAGTGAGTTATGAATTTTTGAAAGTCCGACTTTTGCCCTTTTTTGCATGTTTACAGGGGTCATTCTTTTGCACCCTGATCCTAAAGGCTTCATCTGATTGCCTTAAAATTCTGTCTGTAGCATCTGAAGACCTGGGACAAACACTGGGGCTAAAATTTTTTGTTTCCGAAATACTATATGACGGGGGCGGGGCTTCAAAGTTTTCACTTAAGATTTCCTTCGCCGCAATGGACAAAATGCTTAATAACTCTCCTGCACATGCTGCTAAAAATCCAAAACTTCACATGTACATAAAAAGTCTGTACCTGAAGACATCTATATGTTTATATTCAGTTATACACCTTGCGCCAATCAATATCATTTTTTACATTTTGACGTACTGCACGGTGCCCTTTTAACGAATCTGATTGAAAATTGGCTAGAAAAGACTCAAGACATTGATCTTACTCTATCCCTATTTTTGTGACTTTCCTTCGAAGGGCGTGGCTATTACGGTGCCGCAGAGTCTGATTATTCTCCGTGGCAACAAAAGTTCCTGCAAAATGATTCAGATGATCCATCTTCTCGAAATTTTTCACATTTGAGGATATTCAGGCCCTGAAGACGGCTGCCAACTTATTTTTGATCGCAGTGGTAGCGCCACCAACTGGTTAAAACAAATACAAATTATTTTCGTTGATGTTTTTCTCCGGGCAGGTGAACAAAATCTACCTTATATTTGCTCGGATGAGTGTTTAGGCCTTGAGCATGTCACAATACGAAAGTCTTTCGCCTTCTTCAGAGTGTCACATGATGCTGTCTTGTGACCCGTCTTTATCAGCTGATGTTCCATGAGGGCGTGACTTACCTGTCACAAGAATGAAGGCAAGTCACGCCCCCCGCTGTCCGTTCACTCCGCCAAGATGCTGGTCCAGGTGGTAGAGAGGATGAAGGCTCCCTTGTCTCTGTTCATGGTTTTTATGCCTCGCTTGCAGATCTCAATGGCCTCTCTGATCCAGCGCTGTTGTTTGTTCTCTTCTGTGCGGATGACCCTGCCCTTCTCCCGGTCCATGATGTGGTTTTCCCTTTTGCAGTGGTCAGTGATTGCTGATTTGTAATGTTCATGTTGTGCTTGTTCTTTTACTGCTCTGATTTTTTTTCATTTTTTTGACAGGTAAGTCACACCCTCATGGAACATCAGCTCAAGACACCATCATGCGACACTCTGAAGAAGGCGAAAGACTCGCCGAAACATGTCAGGTAAAAAATTAACCTAAAACATAATTGTCTGCTTTTAATGAATCAGTCAAATATCAATAATAAGAAGACAAAATGAACCTAATACAAATAAATGAATGCTTAATAACTCCCCTGCACATGCTCCTAAAAATCCAAACCTTCACCTGTAAATAAAACGTCCCGACCTGAAGACATCGTAATGTTATTATTTTGTTATACACACAGTGCCGCCAAGTGGAATCAAAAATTTGTTTTTATTTTAATTTTCACGTACTGCACGGTGCCCTTTTGACGAATCCGACTGAAAATGAGTCAGAAAAGACTCAAGACAATGATCTTACTCTCTGCCGAATTTTGTGGCGTTTTGGCAAAAGGCGTGGCTATTAAGGTGCTGAAAAGTCCGATTGTACTCTGTGGCAACAAAAGCTCCGGCAACATGACTCAGATGATCTTATCTTCTCGAAGTTGTACACATTTGAGGATACTTCAGCCCTGAAGACATCTACCAACTTATTTTACATCGTAGTAGTAGCGCCACCAACTGGTAAAAGCTAATACAAGTTATTTTCTTGGATGTTTTTCTCCGTGCAACTCAACAAGGTCGCCCTCATATATGCTCGGATGACTGTTTCGGCCATGAGGATGTCACAATACGAAATTCGTCCTTTTTCGTGAAAAGTTGTGGGAGTGGCATTGCACTGTTCGGCAATAAAACAAAGCTGATTATGAGGTTCTAAATATGAACGACAACTCGTAAAACTTTACACACACATCAGGCCGAGCAAATTTATCAATATTTTATACGTTAGTTGTGCAGCTTTTTTGAAATGGCTCGCCATGGCCCTCGAGAAATGTTAAAAAAAGCAGCTCTGGTTGAGTGTTTCACCTCGCTTTTTGTAAATTTTATGGAGTACAGTGAACCCTCGGTTATCGCGGTTAATGGGGACCGAGACCACCCGCGAAAACTGAAAATCCGCGAAGTAGCGGCGCACCTTCAAAAATGCTTAAAAAAAATATACAATAAATATAATAAATATATATATATATATATATATATATATATATATATATATATATATATATATATATATATATATATATATATACGGGGAGAGAGAGAGTGAAATTCATGTTATAACAAAAAAACCAAATTATTATTAAAACGTATTATTTTTTTATTCCCCAGCCATTCTTTTAGTATTTATTTAATTACTCCGACTTTTACCTGCTGGTACGCCGTCCGGTGTGCCCTGTGAAATGAAAGGTGGCATTCTTTATTTATTTATTCATTTATTCATTCATAACTGACAGCCTCGCGCTCCGCTCGTGCCCGGGCAGAAGAGGTGCTCCAATTTGGCTTAACTGTGACACACGCCCGCCCTCCTCCCCCGGAGCTTCCATTCGGTTAAACTTAGGGGCCGCTTGGCACCGCCCGTGCCCGGGGAAGGTGCTCCTCTTCGGCTTACTGTGACGCGAGCATGCCCTCCTCCTCCGGAGCTTCCATTCGGTTAAACTTAGGGGCCGCTTGGAACCGCCCGTGCCCGGGGAAGGTGCTCCTCTACAGCTTAACTGCCACGCACGCCGGCCGGAGCTCTGGTACGGTCCGAACCGCGCGAAACGTCGCCACCGATCGTGTCCGGGGGAACGTGCTCTTCTTCGTCCACTCTCCTCTTCGCCCACGCTCTTCTTCGGCGCACGGCGGCCGTCTAACCGCTCCAGCGCCCCGTCGTGCCGCTCGGCGAAACTACAATGCCCCCGAATATTTTTTAGACCCGCGAAGCACTGAACCCGCGAAAGGTGAACCGCGAAGTAGCGAGGGTTCACTGTATGTATAAGACCAAGACCTACAAAAAAGTCTCTTGGAGCAATGAGCTAGGTTTTACAGGAAGTCGGCCATTTTGAATTTACTTAAAAGGGGGCGGGTCACCACAATGGACTTTGTGTAGAAATTATTATTGGGGCCCGAGCACCGACCGCGGCGAGGTCCCTATTGTTTTTGTAGAAAACATTATTACTTTTATTATTATTATTATTATTATTATTAGGGCCTGAGCAGCGACCGCTGCGAAGTCCCTATTGTTTTTGTAGAAATTATTATTATTATTATTTTTCCGATTGTTCGATCGCATTTTTGACCCCCGAAACATGCACAAAAACTAACCAAACTTGGCAGTCTCATCGGGCATGGCGAAAAATTTGATATTTTAACGTCTAATATGAACAGGAAGTGAGTTATGAATTTTTGAAAGTCCGACTTTTGCCCTTTTTTGCATGTTTACAGGGGTCATTCTTTTGCACCCTGATCCTAAAGGCTTCATCTGATTGCCTTAAAATTCTGTCTGTAGCATCTGAAGACCTGGGACAAACACTGGGGCTAAAAGTTTTTGTTTCCGAAATACTATATGACGGGGGCGGGGCTTCAAAGTTTTCACTTAAGATTTCCTTCGCCGCAATGGACAAAATGCTTAATAACTCTCCTGCACATGCTGCTAAAAATCCAAAACTTCACATGTACATAAAGAGTCTGTACCTGAAGACATCTATATGTTTATATTCAGTTATACACCTTGCGCCAATCAATATAATTTTTTACATTTTGACGTACTGCATGGTGCCCTTTTAACGAATCCGATTGAAAATTGGCTAGAAAAGACTCAAGACATTGATCTTACTCTATCCCTATTTTTATGACTTTCCTTCAAAGGGCGTGGCTATTACGGTGCCGCAGAGTCTGATTATTCTCCGTGGCAACAAAAGTTCCTGCAAAATGATTCAGATGATCCATCTTCTGGAAATCTTTCACATTTGAGGATATTCAGGCCCTGAAGACGGCTGCCAACTTATTTTTGATCGCAGTGGTAGCGCCACCAACTGGTTAAAACAAATACAAATTATTTTCGTTGATGTTTTTCTCCGGGCAGGTGAACAAAATCTACCTTATATTTGCTCGGATGAGTGTTTAGGCCTTGAGCATGTCACAATACAAAAGTCTTTCGCCTTCTTCAGAGTGTCACATGATGCTGTCTTGTGACCCGTCTTTATCAGCTGATGTTCCATGAGGGCGTGACTTACCTGTCACAAGAATGAAGGCAAGTCACGCCCCCCGCTGTCCGTTCACTCCGCCAAGATGCTGGTCCAGGTGGTAGAGAGGATGAAGGCTCCCTTGTCTCTGTTCATGGTTTTTATGCCTCGCTTGCAGATCTCAATGGCCTCTCTGATCCAGCGCTGTTGTTTGTTCTCTTCTGTGCGGATGACCCTGCCCTTCTCCCGGTCCATGATGTGGTTTTCCCTTTTGCAGTGGTCAGTGATTGCTGATTTGTAATGTTCATGTTGTGCTTGTTCTTTTACTGCTCTGATTTTTTCATTTTTTTGACAGGTAAGTCACACCCTCATGGAACATCAGCTGATAAAGACGGGTCTCAAGACACCATCATGCGACACTCTGAAGAAGGCGAAAGACTCGCCGAAACATGTCAGGTAAAAAATTAACCTAAAACATAATTGTCTGCTTTTAATGAATCAGTCAAATATCAATAATAAGAAGACAAAATGAACCTAATACAAATAAATGAATGCTTAATAACTCCCCTGCACATGCTCCTAAAAATCCAAACCTTCACCTGTAAATAAAACGTCCCGACCTGAAGACATCTTAATGTTATTATTTTGTTATACACACAGTGCCGCCAAGTGGAATAAAAATTTTTTTTTTATTTTAATTTTCACGTACTGCACGGTGCCCTTTTGACGAATCCGACTGAAAATTAGTCAGAAAAGACTCAAGACAATGATCTTACTCTCTGCCGAATTTTGTGACGTTTTGGCAAAAGGCGTGGCTATTAAGGTGCTGAAAAGTCCGATTGTACTCTGTGGCAACAAAAGCTCCGGCAACATGACTCAGATGATCCTATCTTCTCGAAGTTGTACACATTTGAGGATACTTCAGCCCTGAAGACATCTACCAACTTATTTTACATTGTAGTAGTAGCGCCACCAACTGGTAAAAGCTAATACAAGTTATTTTCTTGGATGTTTTTCTCCGTGCAACTCAACAAGGTCGCCCTCATATATGCTCGGATGACTGTTTCGGCCATGAGGATGTCACAATACGAAATTTGTGATTTTTCGTGAAAGTTGTGGGAGTGGCATTGCACTGTTCGGCAATAAAACAAAGCTGAATATGAGGTTCTAAATATGAACGACAACTCGTAAAACTTTACACACACATCAGGCCGAGCAAATTTATCAATATTTTATACGTTAGTTGTGCAGCTTTTTTGAAATGGCTCGCCATGGCCCTCGAGAAATGTTAAAAAAAAGCAGCTCTGGTTGAGTGTTTCACCTCGCTTTTTGTAAATTTAATGGAGTACAGTGAACCCTCGGTTATCGCGGTTAATGGGGACCGAGACCACCCGCGAAAACTGAAAATCCGCGAAGTAGCGGCGCACCTTAAAAAATGCTTAAAAAAAATATACAATATATACAATAAATATATAAATATATATATATATATATATATATATATATATATATATATATATATATATATATATATATATATATATATATATATATATATATATACGGGGAGAGAGAGAGTGAAATTCATGTTATAACAAAAAAACCAAATTATTATTAAAACGTATTATTTTTTTATTCCCCAGCCATTCTTTTTGTATTTATTTAATTACTCCGACTTTTACCTGCTGGTACGCCGTCCGGTGTGCCCTGTGAAATGAAAGGTGGCATTCTTTATTTATTTATTCATTTATTCATTCATAACTGACAGCCTCGCGCTCCGCTCGTGCCCGGGCAGAAGAGGTGCTCCAATTTGGCTTAACTGTGACACACGCCCGTCCTCCTCCCCCGGAGATTCCATTCGGTTAAACTTAGGGGCCGCTTGGCACCGCCCGTGCCCGGGGAAGGTGCTCCTCTTCGGCTTACTGTGACGCGAGCATGCCCTCCTCCTCCGGAGCTTCCATTCGGTTAAACTTAGGGGCCGCTTGGAACCGCCCGTGCCCGGGGAAGGTGCTCCTCTACGGCTTAACTGCCACGCACGCCGGCCGGAGCTCGGGTACGGTCCGAACCGCGCGAAACGTCGCCACCGATCGTGTCTGGGGGAACGTGCTCTTCTTCGTCCACTCTCCTCTTCGCCCACGCTCTTCTTCGGCGCACGCCGGCCGTCTAACCGCTCCAGCGCCCCGTCGTGCCGCTCGGCGAAACTACAATGCCCCCGAATATTTTTTAGACCCGCGAAGCACTGAACCCGCGAAAGGTGAACCGCGAAGTAGCGAGGGTTCACTGTATGTATAAGACCAAGACCTACAAAAAAGTCTCTTGGAGCAATGAGCTAGGTTTTACAGGAAGTCGGCCATTTTGAATTTACTTAAAAGGGGGCGGGTCACCACAATGGACTTTGTGTAGAAATTATTATTGGGGCCCGAGCAGCGACCGCGGCGAGGTCCCTATTGTTTTTGTAGAAAATATTATTACTTTTATTATTATTATTATTATTATTATTAGGGCCTGAGCAGCGACCGCTGCGAAGTCCCTATTGTTTTTGTAGAAATTATTATTATTATTATTTTTCCGATTGTTCGATCGCATTTTTGACCCCCGAAACATGCACAAAAACTCACCAAACTTGGCAGTCTCATCGGGCATGACGAAAAATTTGATATTTTAACGTCTAATATGAACAGGAATTGAGTTATGAATTTTTGAAAGTCCGACTTTTGCCCTTTTTTGCATGTTTACAGGGGTCATTCTTTTGCACCCTGATCTAAAGGCTTCATCTGATTGCCTTAAAATTCTGTCTGTAGCATCTGAAGACCTGGCACAAACACTGGGGCTAAAATTTTTTGTTTCCGAAATACTATATGACGGGGGCGGGGCATCAAAGTTTTCACTTAAGATTTCCTTCGCCGCAATGGACAAAATGCTTAATAACTCTCCTGCACATGCTGCTAAAAATCCAAAACTTCACATGTACATAAAGAGTCTGTACCTGAAGACATCTATATGTTTATATTCAGTTATACACCTTGCGCCAATCAATATCATTTTTTACATTTTGACGTACTGCACGGTGCCCTTTTAACGAATCTGATTGAAAATTGGCTAGAAAAGACTCAAGACATTGATCTTACTCTATCCCTATTTTTGTGACTTTCCTTCGAAGGGCGTGGCTATTACGGTGCCGCAGAGTCTGATTATTCTCCGTGGCAACAAAAGTTCCTGCAAAATGATTCAGATGATCCATCTTCTCGAAATTTTTCACATTTGAGGATATTCAGGCCCTGAAGACGGCTGCCAACTTATTTTTGATCGCAGTGGTCGCGCCACCAACTGGTTAAAACAAATACAAATTATTTTCGTTGATTTTTTTCTCCGGGCAGGTTAACAAAATCTACCTTACATTTGCTCGGATGAGTGTTTAGGCCTTGAGGATGTCACAATACGTAAGTCTTTCGCCTTCTTCAGAGTGTCACATGATGGTGTCTTGTGGCCCGTCTTTATCAGCTGATGTTCCATGAGGGCGTGACTTACCTGTCACAAGAATGAAGGCAAGTCACGCCCCCCGCTGTCCGTTCACTCCGCCAAAATGCTCCTCCAGGTGGTAGAGAGGATGAAGGCTCCCTTGTCTCTGTTCATGGTTTTTATGCCTCGCTTGCAGATCTCAATGGCCTCTCTGATCCAGCGCTGTTGTTTGTTCTCTTCGGTGCGGATGACCCTGCCCTTCTCCCGGTCCATGATGTGGTTTTCCCTTTTGCAGTGGTCAGTGATTGCTGATTTGTAATGTTCATGTTGTGCTTGTTCTTTTACTGCTCTGATTTTTCATTTTTTTGACAGGTAAGTCACACCCTCATGGAACATCAGCTGATAAAGACGGGTCTCAAGACACCATCATGCGACACTCTGAAGAAGGCGAAAGACTCGCCGAAACATGTCAGGTAAAAAATTAACCTAAAACATAATTGTCTGCTTTTAATGAATCAGTCAAATATCAATAATAAGAAGACAAAATGAACCTAATACAAATAAATGAATGCTTAATAACTCCCCTGCACATGCTCCTAAAAATCCAAACCTTCACCTGTAAATAAAACGTCCCGACCTGAAGACATCTTAATGTTATTATTTTGTTATACACACAGTGCCGCCAAGTGGAATCAAAAATTTGTTTTTATTTTAATTTTCACGTACTGCACGGTGCCCTTTTGACGAATCCGACTGAAAATGAGTCAGAAAAGACTCAAGACAATGATCTTACTCTCTGCCGAATTTTGTGACGTTTTGGCAAAAGGCGTGGCTATTAAGGTGCTGAAAAGTCCGATTGTACTCTGTGGCAACAAAAGCTCCGGCAACATGACTCAGATGATCCTATCTTCTCGAAGTTGTACACATTTGAGGATACTTCAGCCCTGAAGACATCTACCAACTTATTTTACATCGTAGTAGTAGCGCCACCAACTGGTAAAAGCTAATACAAGTTATTTTCTTGGATGTTTTTCTCCGTGCAACTCAACAAGGTCGCCCTCATATATGCTCGGATGACTGTTTCGGCCATGAGGATGTCACAATACGAAATTCGTGATTTTTCGTGAAAAGTTGTGGGAGTGGCATTGCACTGTTCGGCAATAAAACAAAGCTGATTATGAGGTTCTAAATATGAACGACAACTCGTAAAACTTTACACACACATCAGGCCGAGCAAATTTATCAATATTTTATACGTTAGTTGTGCAGCTTTTTTGAAATGGCTCGCCATGGCCCTCGAGAAATGTTAAAAAAAAGCAGCTCTGGTTGAGTGTTTCACCTCGCTTTTTGTAAATTTTATGGAGTACAGTGAACCCTCGGTTATCGCGGTTAATGGGGACCGAGACCATCCGCGAAAACTGAAAATCCGCGAAGTAGCGGCGCACCTTCAAAAATGCTTAAAAAAAATATACAATATATATAATAAATATATAAATATATATATATATATATATATATATATATATATATATATATATATATATATATACGGGGAGAGAGAGAGTGAAATTCATGTTATAACAAAAAAACCAAATTATTATTAAAACGTATTGTTTTTTTATTCCCCAGCCATTCTTTTTGTATTTATTTAATTACTCCGACTTTTACCTGCTGGTACGCCGTCCGGTGTGCCCTGTGAAATGAAAGGTGGCATTCTTTATTTATTTATTCATTTATTCATTCATAACTGACAGCCTCGCGCTCCGCTCGTGCCCGGGCAGAAGAGGTGCTCCAATTTGGCTTAACTGTGACACACGCCCGTCCTCCTCCCCCGGAGCTTCCATTCGGTTAAACTTAGGGGCCGCTTGGCACCGCCCGTGCCCGGGGAAGGTGCTCCTCTTCGGCTTACTGTGACGCGAGCATGCCCTCCTCCTCCGGAGCTTCCATTCGGTTAAACGTAGGGGCCGCTTGGCACCGCCCGTGCCCGGGGAAGGTGCTCCTCTACGGCTTAACTGCCACGCACGCTGGCCGGAGCTCTGGTACGGTCCGAACCGCGCGAAACGTCGCCACCGATCGTGTCCGGGGGAACGTGCTCTTCTTCGTCCACTCTCCTCTTCGCCCACGCTCTTCTTCGGCGCACGCCGGCCGTCTAACCGCTCCAGCGCCCCGTCGTGCCGCTCGGCGAAACTACAATGCCCCCGAATATTTTTTAGACCCGCGAAGCACTGAACCCGCGAAAGGTGAACCGCGAAGTAGCGAGGGTTCACTGTATGTATAAGACCAAGACCTACAAAAAAGTCTCTTGGAGCAATGAGCTAGGTTTTACAGGAAGTCGGCCATTTTGAATTTACTTAAAAGGGGGCGGGTCACCACAATGGACTTTGTGTAGAAATTATTATTGGGGCCCGAGCAGCGACCGCGGCGAGGTCCCTATTGTTTTTGTAGAAGATATTATTACTTTTATTATTATTATTATTATTATTATTAGGGCCTGAGCAGCGACCGCTGCGAAGTCCCTATTGTTTTTGTAGAAATTATTATTATTATTATTTTTCCGATTGTTCGATCGCATTTTTGACCCCCGAAACATGCACAAAAACTCACCAAACTTGGCAGTCTCATCGGGCATGGCGAAAAATTTGATATTTTAACGTCTAATATGAACAGGAAGTGAGTTATGAATTTTTGAAAGTCCGACTTTTGCCCTTTTTTGCATGTTTACAGGGGTCATTCTTTTGCACCCTGATCCTAAAGGCTTCATCTGATTGCCTTAAAATTCTGTCTGTAGCATCTGAAGACCTGGCACAAACACTGGGGCTAAAATTTTTTGTTTCCAAAATACTATATGACGGGGGCGGGGCATCAAAGTTTTCACTTAAGATATCCTTCGCCGCAATGGACAAAATGCTTAATAACTCTCCTGCACATGCTGCTAAAAATCCAAAACTTCACATGTACATAAAGAGTCTGTACCTGAAGACATCTATATGTTTATATTCAGTTATACACCTTGCGCCAATCAATATCATTTTTTACATTTTGACGTACTGCACGGTGCCCTTTTAACGAATCTGATTGAAAATTGGCTAGAAAAGACTCAAGACATTGATCTTACTCTATCCCTATTTTTGTGACTTTCCTTCGAAGGGCGTGGCTATTACGGTGCCGCAGAGTCTGATTATTCTCCGTGGCAACAAAAGTTCCTGCAAAATGATTCAGATGATCCATCTTCTCGAAATTTTTCACATTTGAGGATATTCAGGCCCTGAAGACGGCTGCCAACTTATTTTTGATCGCAGTGGTAGCGCCACCAACTGGTTAAAACAAATACAAATTATTTTCGTTGATTTTTTTCTCCGGGCAGGTTAACAAAATCTACCTTACATTTGCTCGGATGAGTGTTTAGGCCTTGAGGATGTCACAATACGAAAGTCTTTCGCCTTCTTCAGAGTGTCACATGATGGTGTCTTGTGGCCCGTCTTTATCAGCTGATGTTCCATGAGGGCGTGACTTACCTGTCACAAGAATGAAGGCAAGTCACGCCCCCCGCTGTCCGTTCACTCCGCCAAAATGCTGCTCCAGGTGGTAGAGAGGATGAAGGCTCCCTTGTCTCTGTTCATGGTTTTTATGCCTCGCTTGCAGATCTCAATGGCCTCTCTGATCCAGCGCTGTTGTTTGTTCTCTTCGGTGCGGATGACCCTGCCCTTCTCCCGGTCCATGATGTGGTTTTCCCTTTTGCAGTGGTCAGTGATTGCTGATTTGTAATGTTCATGTTGTGCTTGTTCTTTGACTGCTCTGATTTTTCATTTTTTTGACAGGTAAGTCACACCCTCATGGAACATCAGCTGATAAAGACGGGTCTCAAGACACCATCATGCGACACTCTGAAGAAGGCGAAAGACTCGCCGAAACATGTCAGGTAAAAAATTTACCTAAAACATAATTGTCTGCTTTTAATGAATCAGTCAAATATCAATAATAAGAAGACAAAATGAACCTAATACAAATAAACGAATGCTTAATAACTCCCCTGCACATGCTCCTAAAAATCCAAACCTTCACCTGTAAATAAAACGTCCCGACCTGAAGACATCTTAATGTTATTATTTTGTTATACACACAGTGCCGCCAAGTGGAATCAAAAATTTGTTTTTATTTTAATTTTCACGTACTGCACGGTGCCCTTTTGACAAATCCGACTGAAAATTAGTCAGAAAAGACTCAAGACAATGATCTTACTCTCTGCCGAATTTTGTGACGTTTTGGCAAAAGGCGTGGCTATTAAGGTGCTGAAAAGTCCGATTGTACTCTGTGGCAACAAAAGCTCCGGCAACATGACTCAGATGATCCTATCTTCTCGAAGTTGTACACATTTGAGGATACCTCAGCCCTGAAGACATCTACCAACTTATTTTACATCGTAGTAGTAGCGCCACCAACTGGTAAAAGCTAATACAAGTTATTTTCTTGGATGTTTTTCTCCGTGCAACTCAACAAGGTCGCCCTCATATATGCTCGGATGACTGTTTCGGCCATGAGGATGTCACAATACGAAATTCGTGATTTTTCGTGAAAAGTTGTGGGAGTGGCATTGCACTGTTCGGCAATAAAACAAAGCTGATTATGAGGTTCTAAATATGAACGACAACTCGTAAAACTTTACACACACATCAGGCCGAGCAAATTTATCAATATTTTATACGTTAGTTGTGCAGCTTTTTTGAAATGGCTCGCCATGGCCCTCGAGAAATGTTAAAAAAAAGCAGCTCTGGTTGAATGTTTCACCTCGCTTTTTGTAAATTTTATGGAGTACAGTGAACTCTCTGTTATCGCGGTTAATGGGGACCGAGACCATCCGCGAAAACTGAAAATCCGCGAAGTAGCGGCGCACCTTCAAAAATGCTTAAAAAAAATATACAATATATATAATAAATATATATATATATATATATATATATATATATATATACGGGGAGAGAGAGAGTGAAATTCATGTTATAACAAAAAAAACAAATTATTATTAAAACGTATTATTTTTTTATTCCCCAGCCATTCTTTTTGTATTTATTTAATTACTCCGACTTTTACCTGCTGGTACGCCGTCCGGTGTGCCCTCTGAAATGAAAGGTGGCATTCTTTATTTATTTATTCATTTATTCATTCATAACTGACAGCCTCGCGCTCCGCTCGTGCCCGGGCAGAAGAGGTGCTCCAATTTGGCTTAACTGTGACACACGCCCGTCCTCCTCCCCCGGAGCTTCCATTCGGTTAAACTTAGGGGCCGCTTGGCACCGCCCGTGCCCGGGGAAGGTGCTCCTCTTCGGCTTACTGTGACGCGAGCATGCCCTCCTCCTCCGGAGCTTCCATTCGGTTAAACTTAGGGGCCGCTTGGAACCGCCCGTGCCCGGGGAAGGTGCTCCTCTTCGGCTTAGTGTGACGCGAGCATGCCCTCCTCCTCCGGAGCTTCCATTCGGTTAAACTTAGGGGCCGCTTGGCACCGCCCGTGCCCGGGGAAGGTGCTCCTCTACGACTTAACTGCCACGCACGCTGGCCGGAGCTCTGGTACGGTCCGAACCGCGCGAAACGTCGCCACCGATCGTGTCCGGGGGAACGTGCTCTTCTTCGTCCACTCTCCTCTTCGCCCACGCTCTTCTTCGGCGCATGCCGGCCGTCTAACCGCTCCAGCGCCCCGTCGTGCCGCTCGGCGAAACTACAATGCCCCCGAATATTTTTTAGACCCGCGAAGCACTGAACCCGCGAAAGGTGAACCGCGAAGTAGCGAGGGTTCACTGTATGTATAAGACCAAGACCTACAAAAAAGTCTCTTGGAGCAATGAGCTAGGTTTTACAGGAAGTCGGCCATTTTGAATTTACTTAAAAGGGGGCGGGTCACCACAATGGACTTTGTGTAGAAATTATTATTGGGGCCCGAGCAGCGACCGCGGCGAGGTCCCTATTGTTTTTGTAGAAAATATTATTACTTTTATTATTATTATTATTATTATTATTAGGGCCTGAGCAGCGACCGCTGCGAAGTCCCTATTGTTTTTGTAGAAATTATTATTATTATTATTTTTCCGATTGTTCGATCGCATTTTTGACCCCCGAAACATGCACAAAAACTCACCAAACTTGGCAGTCTCATCGGGCATGGCGAAAAATTTGATATTTTAACGTCTAATATGAACAGGAAGTGAGTTATGAATTTTTGAAAGTCCGACTTTTGCCCTTTTTTGCATGTTTACAGGGGTCATTCTTTTGCACCCTGATCCTAAAGGCTTCATCTGATTGCCTTAAAATTCTGTCTGTAGCATCTGAAGACCTGGCACAAACACTGGGGCTAAAATTTTTTGTTTCCGAAATACTATATGACGGGGGCGGGGCATCAAAGTTTTCACTTAAGATTTCCTTCGCCGCAATGGACAAAATGCTTAATAACTCTCCTGCACATGCTGCTAAAAATCCAAAACTTCACATGTACATAAAGAGTCTGTACCTGAAGACATCTATATGTTTATATTCAGTTATACACCTTGCGCCAATCAATATCATTTTTTACATTTTGACGTACTGCACGGTGCCCTTTTAACGAATCTGATTGAAAATTGGCTAGAAAAGACTCAAGACATTGATCTTACTCTATCCCTATTTTTGTGACTTTCCTTCGAAGGGCGTGGCTATTACGGTGCCGCAGAGTCTGATTATTCTCCGTGGCAACAAAAGTTCCTGCAAAATGATTCAGATGATCCATCTTCTCGAAATTTTTCACATTTGAGGATATTCAGGCCCTGAAGACGGCTGCCAACTTATTTTTGATCGCAGTGGTAGCGCCACCAACTGGTTAAAACAAATACAAATCATTTTCGTTGATTTTTTTCTCCGGGCAGGTTAACAAAATCTACCTTACATTTGCTCGGATGAGTGTTTAGGCCTTGAGGATGTCACAATACGAAAGTCTTTCGCCTTCTTCAGAGTGTCACATGATGGTGTCTTGTGGCCCGTCTTTATCAGCTGATGTTCCATGAGGGCGTGACTTACCTGTCACAAGAATGAAGGCAAGTCACGCCCCCCGCTGTCCGTTCACTCCGCCAAAATGCTGCTCCAGGTGGTAGAGAGGATGAAGGCTCCCTTGTCTCTGTTCATGGTTTTTATGCCTCGCTTGCAGATCTCAATGGCCTCTCTGATCCAGCGCTGTTGTTTGTTCTCTTCGGTGCGGATGACCCTGCCCTTCTCCCGGTCCATGATGTGGTTTTCCCTTTTGCAGTGGTCAGTGATTGCTGATTTGTAATGTTCATGTTGTGCTTGTTCTTTTACTGCTCTGATTTTTCATTTTTTTGACAGGTAAGTCACACCCTCATGGAACATCAGCTGATAAAGACGGGTCTCAAGACACCATCATGCGACACTCTGAAGAAGGCGAAAGACTCGCCGAAACATGTCAGGTAAAAAATTAACCTAAAACATAATTGTCTGCTTTTAATGAATCAGTCAAATATCAATAATAAGAAGACAAAATGATAATACAAATAAATGAATGCTTAATAACTCCCCTGCACATGCTCCTAAAAATCCAAACCTTCACCTGTAAATAAAACGTCCCGACCTGAAGACATCTTAATGTTATTATTTTGTTATACACACAGTGCCGCCAAGTGGAATCAAAAATTTGTTTTTATTTTAATTTTCACGTACTGCACGGTGCCCTTTTGACGAATCCGACTGAAAATTAGTCAGAAAAGACTCAAGACAATGATCTTACTCTCTGCCGAATTTTGTGACGTTTTGGCAAAAGGCGTGGCTATTAAGGTGCTGAAAAGTCCGATTGTACTCTGTGGCAACAAAAGCTCCGGCAACATGACTCAGATCATCCTATCTTCTCGAAGTTGTACACATTTGAGGATACTTCAGCCCTGAAGACATCTACCAACTTATTTTATATCGTAGTAGTAGCGCCACCAACTGGTAAAAGCTAATACAAGTTATTTTCTTGGATGTTTTTCTCCGTGCAACTCAACAAGGTCGCCCTCATATATGCTCGGATGACTGTTTCGGCCATGAGGATGTCACAATACGAAATTCGTGATTTTTCGTGAAAAGTTGTGGGAGTGGCATTGCACTGTTCGGCAATAAAACAAAGCTGATTATGAGGTTCTAAATATGAACGACAACTCGTAAAACTTTACACACACATCAGGCCGAGCAAATTTATCAATATTTTATACGTTAGTTGTGCAGCTTTTTTGAAATGGCTCGCCATGGCCCTCGAGAAATGTTAAAAAAAAGCAGCTCTGGTTGAGTGTTTCACCTCGCTTTTTGTAAATTTTATGGAGTACAGTGAACCCTCGGTTATCGCGGTTAATGGGGACCGAGACCACCCGCGAAAACTGAAAATCCGCGAAGTAGCGGCGCACCTTCAAAAATGCTTAAAAAAAATATACAATATATATAATAATATATATATATATATATATATATATATATATATATATATATATATATATACGGGGAGAGAGAGAGTGAAATTCATGTTATAACAAAAAAACCAAATTATTATTAAAACGTATTATTTTTTTATTCCCCAGCCATTCTTTTTGTATTTATTTAATTACTCCGACTTTTACCTGCTGGTACGCCGTCCGGTGTGCCCTGTGAAATGAAAGGTGGCATTCTTTATTTATTTATTCATTTATTCATTCATAACTGACAGCCTCGCGCTCAGCTCGTGCCCGGGCAGAAGAGGTGCTCCAATTTGGCTTAACTGTGACACACGCCCGTCCTCCTCCCCCGGAGCTTCCATTCGGTTAAACTTAGGGGCCGCTTGGCACCGCCCGTGCCCGGGGAAGGTGCTCCTCTTCGGCTTACTGTGACGCGAGCATGCCCTCCTCCTCCGGAGCTTCCATTCGGTTAAACTTAGGGGCCGCTTGGAACCGCCCGTGCCCGGGGAAGGTGCTCCTCTTCGGCTTACTGTGACGCGAGCATGCCCTCCTCCTCCGGAGCTTCCATTCGGTTAAACTTAGGGGCCGCTTGGCACCGCCCGTGCCCGGGGAAGGTGCTCCTCTACGGCTTAACTGCCACGCACGCTGGCCGGAGCTCTGGTACGGTCCGAACCGCGCGAAACGTCGCCACCGATCGTGTCCGGGGGAACGTGCTCTTCTTCGTCCACTCTCCTCTTCGCCCACGCTCTTCTTCGGCGCACGCCGGCCGTCTAACCGCTCCAGCGCCCCGTCATGCCGCTCGGCGAAACTACAATGCCCCCGAATATTTTTTAGACCCGCGAAGCACTGAACCTGCGAAAGGTGAACCGCGAAGTAGCGAGGGTTCACTGTATGTATAAGACCAAGACCTACAAAAAAGTCTCTTGGAGCAATGAGCTAGGTTTTACAGGAAGTCGGCCATTTTGAATTTACTTAAAAGGGGGCGGGTCACCACAATGGACTTTGTGTAGAAATTATTATTGGGGCCCGAGCAGCGACCGCGGCGAGGTCCCTATTGTTTTTGTAGAAAATATTATTACTTTTATTATTATTATTATTATTATTATTAGGGCCTGAGCAGCGACCGCTGCGAAGTCCCTATTGTTTTTGTAGAAATTATTATTATTATTTTTCCGATTGTTCGATCGCATTTTTGACCCCCGAAACATGCACAAAAACTCACCAAACCTGGCAGTCTCATCGGGCATGGCGAAAAATTTGATATTTTAACGTCTAATATGAACAGGAAGTGAGTTATGAATTTTTGAAAGTCCGACTTTTGCCCTTTTTTGCATGTTTACAGGGGTCATTCTTTTGCACCCTGATCCTAAAGGCTTCATCTGATTGCCTTAAAATTCTGTCTGTAGCATCTGAAGACCTGGGACAAACACTGGGGCTAAAATTTTTTGTTTCCGAAATACTATATGACGGGGGCGGGGCATCAAAGTTTTCACTTAAGATTTCCTTCGCCGCAATGGACAAAATGCTTAATAACTCTCCTGCACATGCTGCTAAAAATCCAAAACTTCACATGTACATAAAGAGTCTGTACCTGAAGACATCTATATGTTTATATTCAGTTATACACCTTGCGCCAATCAATATCATTTTTTACATTTTGACGTACTGCACGGTGCCCTTGTAACGAATCTGATTGAAAATTGGCTAGAAAAGACTCAAGACATTGATCTTACTCTATCCCTATTTTTGTGACTTTCCTTCGAAGGGCGTGGCTATTACGGTGCCGCAGAGTCTGATTATTCTCCGTGGCAACAAAAGTTCCTGCAAAATGATTCAGATGATCCATCTTCTCGAAATTTTTCACATTTGAGGATATTCAGGCCCTGAAGACGGCTGCCAACTTATTTTTGATCGCAGTGGTAGCGCCACCAACTGGTTAAAACAAATATAAATTATTTTCGTTGATGTTTTTCTCCGGGCATGTTAACAAAATCTACCTTATATTTGCTCGGATGAGTGTTTAGGCCTTGAGCATGTCACAATACGAAAGTCTTTCGCCTTCTTCAGAGTGTCACATGATGGTGTCTTGTGACCCGCCTTTATCAGCTGATGTTCCATGAGGGCGTGACTTACCTGTCACAAGAATGAAGGCAAGTCACGCCCCCCGCTGTCCGTTCACTCCGCCAAGATGCTGGTCCAGGTGGTAGAGAGGATGAAGGCTCCCTTGTCTCTGTTCATGGTTTTTATGCCTCGCTTGCAGATCTCAATGGCCTCTCTGATCCAGCGCTGTTGTTTGTTCTCTTCTGTGCGGATGACCCTGCCCTTCTCCCGGTCCATGATGTGGTTTTCCCTTTTGCAGTGGTCAGTGATTGCTGATTTGTAATGTTCATGTTGTGCTTGTTCTTTTACTGCTCTGATTTTTTTCATTTTTTTGACAGGTAAGTCACACCCTCATGGAACATCAGCTCAAGACACCATCATGCGACACTCTGAAGTAGGCGAAAGACTCGCCGAAACATGTCAGGTAAAAAATTAACCTAAAACATAATTGTCTGCTTTTAATGAATCAGTCAAATATCAATAATAAGAAGACAAAATGAACCTAATACAAATAAATGAATGCTTAATAACTCCCCTGCACATGCTCCTAAAAATCCAAACCTTCACCTGTAAATAAAACGTCCCGACCTGAAGACATCTTAATGTTATTATTTTGTTATACACACAGTGCCGCCAAGTGGAATCAAAAATTTGTTTTTATTTTAATTGTCACGTACTGCACGGTGCCCTTTCGACGAATCCGACTGAAAATTAGTCAGAAAAGACTCAAGACAATGATCTTACTCTCTGCCGAATTTTGTGACGTTTTGGCAAAAGGCGTGGCTATTACGGTGCTGAAAAGTCCGATTGTACTCTGTGGCAACAAAAGCTCCAGCAACATGACTCAGATGATCCTATCTTCTCGAAGTTGCACACATTTGAGGATACTTCAGCCCTGAAGACATCTACCAACTTATTTTTCATCGTAGTAGTAGCGCCCCCAACTGGTAAAAGCTAATACAAGTTATTTTCTTGGATGTTTTTCTCCGTGCAACTCAACAAGGTCGCCCTCATATATGCTCGGATGACTGTTTCGGCCATGAGGATGTCACAATACGAAATTCGTCCTTTTTCATGAAAAGTTGTGGGAGTGGCATTGCACTGTTCGGCAATAAAACAAAGCTGATTATGAGGTTCTAAATATGAACGACAACTCGTGAAACTTTACACACACATCAGGCCGAGCAAATTTATCAATATTTTATACGTTAGTTGTGCAGCTTTTTTGAAATGGCTCGCCATGGCCCTCGAGAAATGTTCAAAAAAGCAGCCCTGGTTGAGTGTTTCACCTCGCTTTTTGTAAATTTTATGGAGTACAGTGAACCCTCGGTTATCGCGGTTAATGGGGACCGAGACCACCCGCGAAAACTGAAAATCCGCGAAGTAGCGGCGCACCTTCAAAAATGCTTAAAAAAAATATATAATAAATATATAAATATATATATATATATATATATATATATATATATATATATATATATATATATATATATATATATATATATATATATACGGGGGGAGAGAGAGAGAGAGAGAGTGAAATTCATGTTATAACAAAAAAAACAAATTATTATTAAAACTTATTATTTTTTTATTCCCCAACCATTCTTTTTGTATTTATTTAATTACTCCGACTTTTACCTGCTGGTACGCCGTCCGGTGTGCCCTGTGAAATGAAAGGTGGCATTCTTTATTTATTTATTCATTTATTCATTCATAACTGACAGCCTCGCGCTCCGCTTGTGCCCGGCAGAAGAGGTGCTCCAATTCGGCTTAACTGTGACACACGCCCGTCCTCCTCCCCCGGAGCTTCCATTCGGTTAAACTTAGGGGCCGCTTGGCACCGCCCGTGCCCGGGGAAGGTGCTCCTCTTCGGCTTACTGTGACGCGAGCATGCCCTCCTCCTCCGGAGCTTCCATTCGGTTAAACTTAGGGGCCGCTTGGAACCGCCCGTGCCCGGGGAAGGTGCTCCTCTTCGGCTTACTGTGACGCGAGCATGCCCTCCTCCTCCGGAGCTTCCATTCGGTTAAACTCAGGGGCCGCTTGGAACCGCCCGTGCCCGGGGAAGGTGCTCCTCTACGGCTTAACTGCCACGCACGCCGGCCGGAGCTCTGGTACGGTCCGAACCGCGCGAAACGTCGCCACCGATCGTGTCCGGGGGAACGTGCTCTTCTTCGTCCACTCTCCTCTTCGCCCACGCTCTTCTTCGGCGCACGCCGGCCGTCTAACCGCTCCAGCGCCCCGTCGTGCCGCTCGGCGAAACTACAATGCCCCCGAATATTTTTTAGACCCGCGAAGCACTGAACCCGCGAAAGGTGAACCTCGAAGTAGCGAGGGTTCACTGTATGTATAAGACCAAGACCTACAAAAAAGTCTCTTGGAGCAATGAGCTAGGTTTTACAGGAAGTCGGCCATTTTGAATTTACTTAAAAGGGGGCGGGTCTCCACAATGGACTTTGTGTAGAAATTATTATTGGGGCCCGAGCAGCGACCGCGGCGAGGTCCCTATTGTTTTTGTAGAAAATATTATTACTTTTATTATTATTATTATTATTATTATTATTATTATTAGGGCCTGAGCAGCGACCGCTGCGAAGTCCCTATTGTTTTTGTAGAAATTATTATTATTATTATTTTTCCGATTGTTCGATCGCATTTTTGACCCCCGAAACATGCACAAAAACTCACCAAACTTGGCAGTCTCATCGGGCATGGCGAAAAATTTGATATTTTTTAACGTCTAATATGAACAGGAAGTGAGTTATGAATTTTTGAAAGTCCGACTTTTGCCCTTTTTTGCATGTTTACAGGGGTCATTCTTTTGCACCCTGATCCTAAAGGCTTCATCTGATTGCCTTAAAGTTCTGTCTGGAGCATCTTAAGACCTGGGACAAACACTGGGGCTAAAATTTTTTGTTTCCGAAATACTATATGACGGGGGCGGGGCTTCAAAGTTTTCACTTAAGATTTCCTTCGCCGCAATGGACAAAATGCTTAATAACTCTCCTGCCCGTGCTGCTAAAAATCCAAAACTTCACATGTACATAAAGAGTCGGTACCTGAAGACATCTATATGTTTATATTCAGTTATACACCTTGCGCCAATCAATATAAATGTTTACATTTTGACGTACTGCACGGTGCCCTTTTAACGAATCCGACTGAAAATTGGCTAGAAAAGACTCAAGACATTGATCTTACTCTATCCCTATTTTTATGACTTTCCTTCAAAGGGCGTGGCTATTACGGTGCCGCAGAGTCTGATTATTCTCCGTGGCAACAAAAGTTCCTGCAAAATGATTCAGATGATCCATCTTCTGGAAATCTTTCACATTTGAGGATATTCAGGCCCTGAAGACGGCTGCCAACTTATTTTTGATCGCAGTGGTAGCGCCACCAACTGGTTAAAACAAATACAAATTATTTTCGTTGATGTTTTTCTCCGGGCAGGTTAACAAAATCTACCTTATATTTGCTCGGATGAGTGTTTAGGCCTTGAGCATGTCACAATACGAAAGTCTTTCGCCTTCTTCAGAGTGTCACATGATGGTGTCTTGTGACCCGTCTTTATCAGCTGATGTTCCATGAGGGCGTGACTTACCTGTCACAAGAATGAAGGCAAGTCACGCCCCCCGCTGTCCGTTCACTCCGCCAAGATGCTGGTCCAGGTGGTAGAGAGGATGAAGGCTCCCTTGTCTCTGTTCATGGTTTTTATGCCTCGCTTGCAGATCTCAATGGCCTCTCTGATCCAGCGCTGTTGTTTGTTCTCTTCTGTGCGGATGACCCTGCCCTTCTCCCGGTCCATGATGTGGTTTTCCCTTTTGCAGTGGTCAGTGATTGCTGATTTGTAATGTTCATGTTGTGCTTGTTCTTTTACTGCTCTGATTTTTTCATTTTTTTGACAGGTAAGTCACACCCTCATGGAACATCAGCTCAAGACACCATCATGCGACACTCTGAAGAAGGCGAAAGACTCGCCGAAACATGTCAGGTAAAAAATTTACCTAAAACATAATTGTCTGCTTTTAATGAATCAGTCAAATATCAATAATAAGAAGACAAAATGAACCTAATACAAATAAATGAATGCTTAATAACTCCCCTGCACATGCTCCTAAAAATCCAAACCTTCACCTGTAAATAAAACGTCCCGACCTGAAGACATCTTAATGTTATTATTTTGTTATACACACAGTGCCGCCAAGTGGAATCAAAAATTTGTTTTTATTTTAATTTTCACGTACTGCATGGTGCCCTTTTGACGAATCCGACTGAAAATTAGTCAGAAAAGACTTAAGACAATGATCTTACTCTCTGCCGAATTTTGTGACGTTTTGGCAAAAGGCGTGGCTATTAAGGTGCTGAAAAGTCCGATTGTACTCTGTGGCAACAAAAGCTCCGGCAACATGACTCAGATGATCCTATCTTCTCGAAGTTGTACACATTTGAGGATACTTCAGCCCTGAAGACATCTACCAACTTATTTTACATCGTAGTAGTAGCGCCACCAACTGGTAAAAGCTAATACAAGTTATTTTCTTGGATGTTTTTCTCCGTGCAACTCAACAAGGTCGCCCTCATATATGCTCGGATGACTGTTTCGGCCATGAGGATGTCACAATACGAAATTCGTGATTTTTCGTGAAAAGTTGTGGGAGTGGCATTGCACTGTTCAGCAATAAAACAAAGCTGATTATGAGGTTCTAAATATGAACGACAACTCGTAAAACTTTACACACACATCAGGCCGAGCAAATTTATCAATATTTTATACGTTAGTTGTGCAGCTTTTTTGAAATGGCTCGCCATGGCCCTCGAGAAATGTTAAAAAAAAGCAGCTCTGGTTGAGTGTTTCACCTCGCTTTTTGTAAATTTTATGGAGTACAGTGAACCCTCGGTTATCGCGGTTAATGGGGACCGAGACCACCCGCGAAAACTGAAAATCCGCGAAGTAGCGGCGCACCTTCAAAAATGCTTAAAAAAAATATACAATATATATAATAAATATATAAATATATATATATATATATATATATATATATATATATATATACGGGGAGAGAGAGAGTGAAATTCATGTTATAACAAAAAAAACAAATTATTATTAAAACGTATTATTTTTTTATTCCCCAGCCATTCTTTTTGTATTTATTTAATTACTCCGACTTTTACCTGCTGGTACGCCGTCCGGTGTGCCCTGTGAAATGAAAGGTGGCATTCTTTATTTATTTATTCATTTATACATTCATAACTGACAGCCTCGCGCTCCGCTCGTGCCCGGGCAGAAGAGGTGCTCCAATTTGGCTTAACTGTGACACACGCCCGTCCTCCTCCCCCGGAGCTTCCATTCGGTTAAACTTAGGGGCCGCTTGGCACCGCCCGTGCCCGGGGAAGGTGCTCCTCTTCGGCTTACTGTGACGCGAGCATGCCCTCCTCCTCCGGAGCTTCCATTCGGTTAAACTTAGGGGCCGCTTGGAACCGCCCGTGCCCGGGGAAGGTGCTCCTCTTCGGCTTACTGTGACGCGAGCATGCCCTCCTCCTCCGGAGCTTCCATTCGGTTAAACTTAGGGGCCGCTTGGCACTGCCCGTGCCCGGGGAAGGTGCTCCTCTACGGCTTAACTGCCACGCACGCTGGCCGGAGCTCTGGTACGGTCCGAACCGCGCGAAACGTCGCCACCGATCGTGTCCGGGGGAACGTGCTCTTCTTCGTCCACTCTCCTCTTCGCCCACGCTCTTCTTCGGCGCACGCCGGCCGTCTAACCGCTCCAGCGCCCCGTCGTGCCGCTCGGCGAAACTACAATGCGCCCGAATATTTTTTAGACTCGCGAAGCACTGAACCCGCGAAAGGTGAACCGCGAAGTAGCGAGGGTTCACTGTATGTATAAGACCAAGACCTACAAAAAAGTCTCTTGGAGCAATGAGCTAGGTTTTACAGGAAGTCGGCCATTTTGAATTTACTTAAAAGGGGGCGGGTCACCACAATGGACTTTGTGTAGAAATTATTATTGGGGCCCGAGCAGCGACCGCGGCGAGGTCCCTATTGTTTTTGTAGAAAATATTATTACTTTTATTATTATTATTATTATTATTATTAGGGCCTGAGCAGCGACCGCTGCGAAGTCCCTATTGTTTTTGTTGAAATTATTATTATTATTATTTTTCCGATTGTTCGATCGCATTTTTGACCCCTGAAACATGCACAAAAACTCACCAAACTTGGCAGTCTCATCGGGCATGGCGAAAAATTTGATATTTTAACGTCTAATATGAACAGGAAGTGAGTTATGAATTTTTGAAAGTCCGACTTTTGCCCTTTTTTGCATGTTTACAGGGGTCATTCTTTTGCACCCTGATCCTAAAGGCTTCATCTGATTGCCTTAAAATTCTGTCTGTAGCATCTGAAGACCTGGCACAAACACTGGGGCTAAAATTTTTTGTTTCCGAAATACTATATGACGGGGGCGGGGCATCAAAGTTTTCACTTAAGATTTCCTTCGCCGCAATGGACAAAATGCTTAATAACTCTCCTGCACATGCTGCTAAAAATCCAAAACTTCACATGTACATAAAGAGTCTGTACCTGAAGACATCTATATGTTTATATTCAGTTATACACCTTGCGCCAATCAATATCATTTTTTACATTTTGACGTACTGCACGGTGCCCTTTTAACGAATCTGATTGAAAATTGGCTAGAAAAGACTCAAGACATTGATCTTACTCTATCCCTATTTTTGTGACTTTCCTTCGAAGGGCGTGGCTATTACGGTGCCGCAGAGTCTGATTATTCTCCGTGGCAACAAAAGTTCCTGCAAAATGATTCAGATGATCCATCTTCTCGAAATTTTTCACATTTGAGGATATTCAGGCCCTGAAGACGGCTGCCAACTTATTTTTGATCGCAGTGGTAGCGCCACCAACTGGTTAAAACAAATACAAATCATTTTCGTTGATTTTTTTCTCCGGGCAGGTTAACAAAATCTACCTTACATTTGCTCGGATGAGTGTTTAGGCCTTGAGGATGTCACAATACGAAAGTCTTTCGCCTTCTTCAGAGTGTCACATGATGGTGTCTTGTGGCCCGTCTTTATCAGCTGATGTTCCATGAGGGCGTGACTTACCTGTCACAAGAATGAAGGCAAGTCACGCCCCCCGCTGTCCGTTCACTCCGCCAAAATGCTGCTCCAGGTGGTAGAGAGGATGAAGGCTCCCTTGTCTCTGTTCATGGTTTTTATGCCTCGCTTGCAGATCTCAATGGCCTCTCTGATCCAGCGCTGTTGTTTGTTCTCTTCGGTGCGGATGACCCTGCCCTTCTCCCGGTCCATGATGTGGTTTTCCCTTTTGCAGTGGTCAGTGATTGCTGATTTGTAATGTTCATGTTGTGCTTGTTCTTTTACTGCTCTGATTTTTCATTTTTTTGACAGGTAAGTCACACCCTCATGGAACATCAGCTGATAAAGACGGGTCTCAAGACACCATCATGCGACACTCTGAAGAAGGCGAAAGACTCGCCGAAACATGTCAGGTAAAAAATTAACCTAAAACATAATTGTCTGCTTTTAATGAATCAGTCAAATATCAATAATAAGAAGACAAAATGAACCTAATACAAATAAATGAATGCTTAATAACTCCCCTGCACATGCTCCTAAAAATCCAAACCTTCACCTGTAAATAAAACGTCCCGACCTGAAGACATCTTAATGTTATTATTTTGTTATACACACAGTGCCGCCAAGTGGAATCAAAAATTTGTTTTTATTTTAATTTTCACGTACTGCATGGTGCCCTTTTGACGAATCCGACTGAAAATTAGTCAGAAAAGACTTAAGACAATGATCTTACTCTCTGCCGAATTTTGTGACGTTTTGGCAAAAGGCGTGGCTATTAAGGTGCTGAAAAGTCCGATTGTACTCTGTGGCAACAAAAGCTCCGGCAACATGACTCAGATGATCCTATCTTCTCGAAGTTGTACACATTTGAGGATACTTCAGCCCTGAAGACATCTACCAACTTATTTTACATCGTAGTAGTAGCGCCACCAACTGGTAAAAGCTAATACAAGTTATTTTCTTGGATGTTTTTCTCCGTGCAACTCAACAAGGTCGCCCTCATATATGCTCGGATGACTGTTTCGGCCATGAGGATGTCACAATACGAAATTCGTGATTTTTCGTGAAAAGTTGTGGGAGTGGCATTGCACTGTTCGGCAATAAAACAAAGCTGATTATGAGGTTCTAAATATGAACGACAACTCGTAAAACTTTACACACACATCAGGCCGAGCAAATTTATCAATATTTTATACGTTAGTTGTGCAGCTTTTTTGAAATGGCTCGCCATGGCCCTCGAGAAATGTTAAAAAAAAGCAGCTCTGGTTGAGTGTTTCACCTCGCTTTTTGTAAATTTTATGGAGTACAGTGAACCCTCGGTTATCGCGGTTAATGGGGACCGAGACCACCCGCGAAAACTGAAAATCCGCGAAGTAGCGGCGCACCTTCAAAAATGCTTAAAAAAAATATACAATATATATAATAAATATATAAATATATATATATATATATATATATATATATATATACGGGGAGAGAGAGAGTGAAATTCATGTTATAACAAAAAAAACAAATTATTATTAAAACGTATTATTTTTTTATTCCCCAGCCATTCTTTTTGTATTTATTTAATTACTCCGACTTTTACCTGCTGGTACGCCGTCCGGTGTGCCCTGTGAAATGAAAGGTGGCATTCTTTATTTATTTATTCATTTATTCATTCATAACTGACAGCCTCGCGCTCCGCTCGTGCCCGGGCAGAAGAGGTGCTCCAATTTGGCTTAACTGTGACACACGCCCGTCCTCCTCCCCCGGAGCTTCCATTCGGTTAAACTTAGGGGCCGCTTGGCACCGCCCGTGCCCGGGGAAGGTGCTCCTCTTCGGCTTACTGTGACGCGAGCATGCCCTCCTCCTCCGGAGCTTCCATTCGGTTAAACTTAGGGGCCGCTTGGAACCGCCCGTGCCCGGGGAAGGTGCTCCTCTTCGGCTTACTGTGACGCGAGCATGCCCTCCTCCTCCGGAGCTTCCATTCGGTTAAACTTAGGGGCCGCTTGGCACTGCCCGTGCCCGGGGAAGGTGCTCCTCTACGGCTTAACTGCCACGCACGCTGGCCGGAGCTCTGGTACGGTCCGAACCGCGCGTAACGTCGCCACCGATCGTGTCCGGGGGAACGTGCTCTTCTTCGTCCACTCTCCTCTTCGCCCACGCTCTTCTTCGGCGCACGCCGGCCGTCTAACCGCTCCAGCGCCCCGTCGTGCCGCTCGGCGAAACTACAATGCCCCCGAATATTTTTTAGACCCGCGAAGCACTGAACCTGCGAAAGGTGAACCGCGAAGTAGCGAGGGTTCACTGTATGTATAAGACCAAGACCTACAAAAAAGTCTCTTGGAGCAATGAGCTAGGTTTTACAGGAAGTCGGCCATTTTGAATTTACTTAAAAGGGGGCGGGTCACCACAATGGACTTTGTGTAGAAATTATTATTGGGGCCCGAGCAGCGACCGCGGCGAGGTCCCTATTGTTTTTGTAGAAAATATTATTACTTTTATTATTATTATTATTATTATTATTAGGGCCTGAGCAGCGACCGCTGCGAAGTCCCTATTGTTTTTGTAGAAATTATTATTATTATTTTTCCGATTGTTCGATCGCATTTTTGACCCCCGAAACATGCACAAAAACTCACCAAACCTGGCAGTCTCATCGGGCATGGCGAAAAATTTGATATTTTAACGTCTAATATGAACAGGAAGTGAGTTATGAATTTTTGAACGTCCGACTTTTGCCCTTTTTTGCATGTTTACAGGGGTCATTCTTTTGCACCCTGATCCTAAAGGCTTCATCTGATTGCCTTAAAATTCTGTCTGTAGCATCTGAAGACCTGGGACAAACACTGGGGCTAAAATTTTTTGTTTCCGAAATACTATATGACGGGGGCGGGGCATCAAAGTTTTCACTTAAGATTTCCTTCGCCGCAATGGACAAAATGCTTAATAACTCTCCTGCACATGCTGCTAAAAATCCAAAACTTCACATGTACATAAAGAGTCTGTACCTGAAGACATCTATATGTTTATATTCAGTTATACACCTTGCGCCAATCAATATCATTTTTTACATTTTGACGTACTGCACGGTGCCCTTGTAACGAATCTGATTGAAAATTGGCTAGAAAAGACTCAAGACATTGATCTTACTCTATCCCTATTTTTGTGACTTTCCTTCGAAGGGCGTGGCTATTACGGTGCCGCAGAGTCTGATTATTCTCCGTGGCAACAAAAGTTCCTGCAAAATGATTCAGATGATCCATCTTCTCGAAATGTTTCACATTTGAGGATATTCAGGCCCTGAAGACGGCTGCCAACTTATTTTTGATCGCAGTGGTAGCGCCACCAACTGGTTAAAACAAATATAAATTATTTTCGTTGATGTTTTTCTCCGGGCATGTTAACAAAATCTACCTTATATTTGCTCGGATGAGTGTTTAGGCCTTGAGCATGTCACAATACGAAAGTCTTTCGCCTTCTTCAGAGTGTCACATGATGGTGTCTTGTGACCCGCCTTTATCAGCTGATGTTCCATGAGGGCGTGACTTACCTGTCACAAGAATGAAGGCAAGTCACGCCCCCCGCTGTCCGTTCACTCCGCCAAGATGCTGGTCCAGGTGGTAGAGAGGATGAAGGCTCCCTTGTCTCTGTTCATGGTTTTTATGCCTCGCTTGCAGATCTCAATGGCCTCTCTGATCCAGCGCTGTTGTTTGTTCTCTTCTGTGCGGATGACCCTGCCCTTCTCCCGGTCCATGATGTGGTTTTCCCTTTTGCAGTGGTCAGTGATTGCTGATTTGTAATGTTCATGTTGTGCTTGTTCTTTTACTGCTCTGATTTTTTTCATTTTTTTGACAGGTAAGTCACACCCTCATGGAACATCAGCTCAAGACACCATCATGCGACACTCTGAAGTAGGCGAAAGACTCGCCGAAACATGTCAGGTAAAAAATTAACCTAAAACATAATTGTCTGCTTTTAATGAATCAGTCAAATATCAATAATAAGAAGACAAAATGAACCTAATACAAATAAATGAATGCTTAATAACTCCCCTGCACATGCTCCTAAAAATCCAAACCTTCACCTGTAAATAAAACGTCCCGACCTGAAGACATCTTAATGTTATTATTTTGTTATACACACAGTGCCGCCAAGTGGAATCAAAAATTTGTTTTTATTTTAATTGTCACGTACTGCACGGTGCCCTTTCGACGAATCCGACTGAAAATTAGTCAGAAAAGACTCAAGACAATGATCTTACTCTCTGCCGAATTTTGTGACGTTTTGGCAAAAGGCGTGGCTATTACGGTGCTGAAAAGTCCGATTGTACTCTGTGGCAACAAAAGCTCCAGCAACATGACTCAGATGATCCTATCTTCTCGAAGTTGCACACATTTGAGGATACTTCAGCCCTGAAGACATCTACCAACTTATTTTTCATCGTAGTAGTAGCGCCCCCAACTGGTAAAAGCTAATACAAGTTATTTTCTTGGATGTTTTTCTCCGTGCAACTCAACAAGGTCGCCCTCATATATGCTCGGATGACTGTTTCGGCCATGAGGATGTCACAATACGAAATTCGTCCTTTTTCATGAAAAGTTGTGGGAGTGGCATTGCACTGTTCGGCAATAAAACAAAGCTGATTATGAGGTTCTAAATATGAACGACAACTCGTGAAACTTTACACACACATCAGGCCGAGCAAATTTATCAATATTTTATACGTTAGTTGTGCAGCTTTTTTGAAATGGCTCGCCATGGCCCTCGAGAAATGTTCAAAAAAGCAGCCCTGGTTGAGTGTTTCACCTCGCTTTTTGTAAATTTTATGGAGTACAGTGAACCCTCGGTTATCGCGGTTAATGGGGACCGAGACCACCCGCGAAAACTGAAAATCCGCGAAGTAGCGGCGCACCTTCAAAAATGCTATAATATATAAATATATATATATATATATATATATATATATATATATATATATATATATATATATACGGGGGGAGAGAGAGAGTGAAATTCATGTTATAACAAAAAAAACAAATTATTATTAAAACTTATTATTTTTTTATTCCCCAACCATTCTTTTTGTATTTATTTAATTACTCCGACTTTTACCTGCTGGTACGCCGTCCGGTGTGCCCTGTGAAATGAAAGGTGGCATTCTTTATTTATTTATTCATTTATTCATTCATAACTGACAGCCTCGCGCTCCGCTTGTGCCCGGCAGAAGAGGTGCTCCAATTCGGCTTAACTGTGACACACGCCCGCCCTCCTCCCCCGGAGCTTCCATTCGGTTAAACTTAGGGGCCGCTTGGCACCGCCCGTGCCCGGGGAAGGTGCTCCTCTTCGGCTTACTGTGACGCGAGCATGCCCTCCTCCTCCGGAGCTTCCATTCGGTTAAACTTAGGGGCCGCTTGGAACCGCCCGTGCCCGGGGAAGGTGCTCCTCTTCGGCTTACTGTGACGCGAGCATGCCCTCCTCCTCCGGAGCTTCCATTCGGTTAAACTCAGGGGCCGCTTGGAACCGCCCGTGCCCGGGGAAGGTGCTCCTCTACGGCTTAACTGCCACGCACGCCGGCCGGAGCTCTGGTACGGTCCGAACCGCGCGAAACGTCGCCACCGATCGTGTCCGGGGGAACGTGCTCTTCTTCGTCCACTCTCCTCTTCGCCCACGCTCTTCTTCGGCGCACGCCGGCCGTCTAACCGCTCCAGCGCCCCGTCGTGCCGCTCGGCGAAACTACAATGCCCCCGAATATTTTTTAGACCCGCGAAGCACTGAACCCGCGAAAGGTGAACCTCGAAGTAGCGAGGGTTCACTGTATGTATAAGACCAAGACCTACAAAAAAGTCTCTTGGAGCAATGAGCTAGGTTTTACAGGAAGTCGGCCATTTTGAATTTACTTAAAAGGGGGCGGGTCTCCACAATGGACTTTGTGTAGAAATTATTATTGGGGCCCGAGCAGCGACCGCGGCGAGGTCCCTATTGTTTTTGTAGAAAATATTATTACTTTTATTATTATTATTATTATTATTATTATTATTATTAGGGCCTGAGCAGCGACCGCTGCGAAGTCCCTATTGTTTTTGTAGAAATTATTATTATTATTATTTTTCCGATTGTTCGATCGCATTTTTGACCCCCGAAACATGCACAAAAAAACTCACCAAACTTGGCAGTCTCATCGGGCATGGCGAAAAATTTGATATTTTTTAACGTCTAATATGAACAGGAAGTGAGTTATGAATTTTTGAAAGTCCGACTTTTGCCCTTTTTTGCATGTTTACAGGGGTCATTCTTTTGCACCCTGATCCTAAAGGCTTCATCTGATTGCCTTAAAGTTCTGTCTGGAGCATCTTAAGACCTGGGACAAACACTGGGGCTAAAATTTTTTGTTTCCGAAATACTATATGACGGGGGCGGGGCTTCAAAGTTTTCACTTAAGATTTCCTTCGCCGCAATGGACAAAATGCTTAATAACTCTCCTGCCCGTGCTGCTAAAAATCCAAAACTTCACATGTACATAAAGAGTCGGTACCTGAAGACATCTATATGTTTATATTCAGTTATACACCTTGCGCCAATCAATATAAATGTTTACATTTTGACGTACTGCACGGTGCCCTTTTAACGAATCCGACTGAAAATTGGCTAGAAAAGACTCAAGACATTGATCTTACTCTATCCCTATTTTTATGACTTTCCTTCAAAGGGCGTGGCTATTACGGTGCCGCAGAGTCTGATTATTCTCCGTGGCAACAAAAGTTCCTGCAAAATGATTCAGATGATCCATCTTCTGGAAATCTTTCACATTTGAGGATATTCAGGCCCTGAAGACGGCTGCCAACTTATTTTTGATCGCAGTGGTAGCGCCACCAACTGGTTAAAACAAATACAAATTATTTTCGTTGATGTTTTTCTCCGGGCAGGTTAACAAAATCTACCTTATATTTGCTCGGATGAGTGTTTAGGCCTTGAGCATGTCACAATACGAAAGTCTTTCGCCTTCTTCAGAGTGTCACATGATGGTGTCTTGTGACCCGTCTTTATCAGCTGATGTTCCATGAGGGCGTGACTTACCTGTCACAAGAATGAAGGCAAGTCACGCCCCCCGGTGTCCGTTCACTCCGCCAAGATGCTGGTCCAGGTGGTAGAGAGGATGAAGGCTCCCTTGTCTCTGTTCATGGTTTTTATGCCTCGCTTGCAGATCTCAATGGCCTCTCTGATCCAGCGCTGTTGTTTGTTCTCTTCTGTGCGGATGACCCTGCCCTTCTCCCGGTCCATGATGTGGTTTTCCCTTTTGCAGTGGTCAGTGATTGCTGATTTGTAATGTTCATGTTGTGCTTGTTCTTTTACTGCTCTGATTTTTTCATTTTTTTGACAGGTAAGTCACACCCTCATGGAACATCAGCTCAAGACACCATCATGCGACACTCTGAAGAAGGCGAAAGACTCGCCGAAACATGTCAGGTAAAAAATTAACCTAAAACATAATTGTCTGCTTTTAATGAATCAGTCAAATATCAATAATAAGAAGACAAAATGAACCTAATACAAATAAATGAATGCTTAATAACTCCCCTGCACATGCTCCTAAAAATCCAAACCTTCACCTGTAAATAAAACGTCCCGACCTGAAGACATCTTAATGTTATTATTTTGTTATACACACAGTGCCGCCAAGTGGAATCAAAAATTTGTTTTTATTTTAATTTTCACGTACTGCATGGTGCCCTTTTGACGAATCCGACTGAAAATTAGTCAGAAAAGACTTAAGACAATGATCTTACTCTCTGCCGAATTTTGTGACGTTTTGGCAAAAGGCGTGGCTATTAAGGTGCTGAAAAGTCCGATTGTACTCTGTGGCAACAAAAGCTGGCAACATGACTCAGATGATCCTATCTTCTCGAAGTTGTACACATTTGAGGATACTTCAGCCCTGAAGACATCTACCAACTTATTTTACATCGTAGTAGTAGCGCCACCAACTGGTAAAAGCTAATACAAGTTATTTTCTTGGATGTTTTTCTCCGTGCAACTCAACAAGGTCGCCCTCATATATGCTCGGATGACTGTTTCGGCCATGAGGATGTCACAATACGAAATTCGTGATTTTTCGTGAAAAGTTGTGGGAGTGGCATTGCACTGTTCAGCAATAAAACAAAGCTGATTATGAGGTTCTAAATATGAACGACAACTCGTAAAACTTTACACACACATCAGGCCGAGCAAATTTATCAATATTTTATACGTTAGTTGTGCAGCTTTTTTGAAATGGCTCGCCATGGCCCTCGAGAAATGTTAAAAAAAAGCAGCTCTGGTTGAGTGTTTCACCTCGCTTTTTGTAAATTTTATGGAGTACAGTGAACCCTCGGTTATCGCGGTTAATGGGGACCGAGACCACCCGCGAAAACTGAAAATCCGCGAAGTAGCGGCGCACCTTCAAAAATGCTTAAAAAAAATATACAATATATATAATAAATATATATATATATATATATATATATATATATATATATATATATATATATACGGGGAGAGAGAGAGTGAAATTCATGTTATAACAAAAAAAACAAATTATTATTAAAACGTATTATTTTTTTATTCCCCAGCCATTCTTTTTGTATTTATTTAATTACTCCGACTTTTACCTGCTGGTACGCCGTCCGGTGTGCCCTGTGAAATGAAAGGTGGCATTCTTTATTTATTTATTCATTTATTCATTCATAACTGACAGCCTCGCGCTCCGCTCGTGCCCGGGCAGAAGAGGTGCTCCAATTTGGCTTAACTGTGACACACGCCCGTCCTCCTCCCCCGGAGCTTCCATTCGGTTAAACTTAGGGGCCGCTTGGCACCGCCCGTGCCCGGGGAAGGTGCTCCTCTTCGGCTTACTGTGACGCGAGCATGCCCTCCTCCTCCGGAGCTTCCATTCGGTTAAACTTAGGGGCCGCTTGGAACCGCCCGTGCCCGGGGAAGGTGCTCCTCTTCGGCTTACTGTGACGCGAGCATGCCCTCCTCCTCCGGAGCTTCCATTCGGTTAAACTTAGGGGCCGCTTGGCACTGCCCGTGCCCGGGGAAGGTGCTCCTCTACGGCTTAACTGCCACGCACGCTGGCCGGAGCTCTGGTACGGTCCGAACCGCGCGAAACGTCGCCACCGATCGTGTCCGGGGGAACGTGCTCTTCTTCGTCCACTCTCCTCTTCGCCCACGCTCTTCTTCGGCGCACGCCGGCCGTCTAACCGCTCCAGCGCCCCGTCGTGCCGCTCGGCGAAACTACAATGCCCCCGAATATTTTTTAGACCCGCGAAGCACTGAACCCGCGAAAGGTGAACCGCGAAGTAGCGAGGGTTCACTGTATGTATAAGACCAAGACCTACAAAAAAGTCTCTTGGAGCAATGAGCTAGGTTTTACAGGAAGTCGGCCATTTTGAATTTACTGAAAAGGGGGCGGGTCACCACAATGGACTTTGTGTAGAAATTATTATTGGGGCCCGAGCAGCGACCGCGGCGAGGTCCCTATTGTTTTTGTAGAAGATATTATTACTTTTATTATTATTATTATTATTATTATTAGGGTCTGAGCAGCGACCGCTGCGAAGTCCCTATTGTTTTTGTAGAAATTATTATTATTATTATTTTTCCGATTGTTCGATCGCATTTTTGACCCCCGAAACATGCACAAAAACTCACCAAACTTGGCAGTCTCATCGGGCATGGCGAAAAATTTGATATTTTAACGTCTAATATGAACAGGAAGTGAGTTATGAATTTTTGAAAGTCCGACTTTTGCCCTTTTTTGCATGTTTACAGTGGTCATTCTTTTGCACCCTGATCCTAAAGGCTTCATCTGATTGCCTTAAAATTCTGTCTGTAGCATCTGAAGACCTGGCACAAACACTGGGGCTAAAATTTTTTGTTTCCGAAATACTATATGACGGGGGCGGGGCATCAAAGTTTTCACTTAAGATTTCCTTCGCCGCAATGGACAAAATGCTTAATAACTCTCCTGCACATGCTGCTAAAAATCCAAAACTTCACATGTACATAAAGAGTCTGTACCTGAAGACATCTATATGTTTATATTCAGTTATACACCTTGCGCCAATCAATATCATTTTTTACATTTTGACGTACTGCACGGTGCCCTTTTAACGAATCTGATTGAAAATTGGCTAGAAAAGACTCAAGACATTGATCTTACTCTATCCCTATTTTTGTGACTTTCCTTCGAAGGGCGTGGCTATTACGGTGCCGCAGAGTCTGATTATTCTCCGTGGCAACAAAAGTTCCTGCAAAATGATTCAGATGATCCATCTTCTCGAAATTTTTCACATTTGAGGATATTCAGGCCCTGAAGACGGCTGCCAACTTATTTTTGATCGCAGTGGTAGCGCCACCAACTGGTTAAAACAAATACAAATCATTTTCGTTGATTTTTTTCTCCGGGCAGGTTAACAAAATCTACCTTACATTTGCTCGGATGAGTGTTTAGGCCTTGAGGATGTCACAATACGAAAGTCTTTCGCCTTCTTCAGAGTGTCACATGATGGTGTCTTGTGGCCCGTCTTTATCAGCTGATGTTCCATGAGGGCGTGACTTACCTGTCACAAGAATGAAGGCAAGTCACGCCCCCCGCTGTCCGTTCACTCCGCCAAAATGCTGCTCCAGGTGGTAGAGAGGATGAAGGCTCCCTTGTCTCTGTTCATGGTTTTTATGCCTCGCTTGCAGATCTCAATGGCCTCTCTGATCCAGCGCTGTTGTTTGTTCTCTTCGGTGCGGATGACCCTGCCCTTCTCCCGGTCCATGATGTGGTTTTCCCTTTTGCAGTGGTCAGTGATTGCTGATTTGTAATGTTCATGTTGTGCTTGTTCTTTTACTGCTCTGATTTTTCATTTTTTTGACAGGTAAGTCACACCCTCATGGAACATCAGCTGATAAAGACGGGTCTCAAGACACCATCATGCGACACTCTGAAGAAGGCGAAAGACTCGCCGAAACATGTCAGGTAAAAAATTAACCTAAAACATAATTGTCTGCTTTTAATGAATCAGTCAAATATCAATAATAAGAAGACAAAATGAACCTAATACAAATAAATGAATGCTTAATAACTCCCCTGCACATGCTCCTAAAAATCCAAACCTTCACCTGTAAATAAAACGTCCCGACCTGAAGACATCTTAATGTTATTATTTTGTTATACACACAGTGCCGCCAAGTGGAATCAAAAATTTGTTTTTATTTTAATTTTCACGTACTGCACGGTGCCCTTTTGACGAATCCGACTGAAAATTAGTCAGAAAAGACTCAAGACAATGATCTTACTCTCTGCCGAATTTTGTGACGTTTTGGCAAAAGGCGTGGCTATTAAGGTGCTGAAAAGTCCGATTGTACTCTGTGGCAACAAAAGCTCCGGCAACATGACTCAGATCATCCTATCTTCTCGAAGTTGTACACATTTGAGGATACTTCAGCTATGAAGACATCTACCAACTTATTTTATATCGTAGTAGTAGCGCCACCAACTGGTAAAAGCTAATACAAGTTATTTTCTTGGATGTTTTTCTCCGTGCAACTCAACAAGGTCGCCCTCATATATGCTCGGATGACTGTTTCGGCCATGAGGATGTCACAATACGAAATTCGTGATTTTTCGTGAAAAGTTGTGGGAGTGGCATTGCACTGTTCGGCAATAAAACAAAGCTGATTATGAGGTTCTAAATATGAACGACAACTCGTAAAACTTTACACACACATCAGGCCGAGCAAATTTATCAATATTTTATACGTTAGTTGTGCAGCTTTTTTGAAATGGCTCGCCATGGCCCTCGAGAAATGTTAAAAAAAAGCAGCTCTGGTTGAGTGTTTCACCTCGCTTTTTGTAAATTTTATGGAGTACAGTGAACCCTCGGTTATCGCGGTTAATGGGGACCGAGACCACCCGCGAAAACTGAAAATCCGCGAAGTAGCGGCGCACCTTCAAAAATGCTTAAAAAAAATATACAATATATATAATAAATATATATATATATATATATATATATATATATATATATATACGGGGAGAGAGAGAGTGAAATTCATGTTATAACAAAAAAACCAAATTATTATTAAAACGTATTATTTTTTTATTCCCCAGCCATTCTTTTTGTATTTATTTAATTACTCCGACTTTTACCTGCTGGTACGCCGTCCGGTGTGCCCTGTGAAATGAAAGGTGGCATTATTTATTTATTTATTCATTTATTCATTCATAACTGACAGCCTCGCGCTCCGCTCGTGCCCGGGCAGAAGAGGTGCTCCAATTTGGCTTAACTGTGACACACGCCCGTCCTCCTCCGTCCGGAGCTTCCATTCGGTTAAACTTAGGGGCCGCTTGGCACCGCCCGTGCCCGGGGAAGGTGCTCCTCTTCGGCTTACTGTGACGCGAGCATGCCCTCCTCCTCCGGAGCTTCCATTCGGTTAAACTTAGGGGCCGCTTGGAACCGCCCGTGCCCGGGGAAGGTGCTCCTCTTCGGCTTACTGTGACGCGAGCATGCCCTCCTCCTCCGGAGCTTCCATTCGGTTAAACTTAGGGGCCGCTTGGCACCGCCCGTGCCCGGGAAAGGTGCTCCTCTACGGCTTAACTGCCACGCACGCTGGCCGGAGCTCTGGTACGGTCCGAACCGCGCGAAACGTCGCCACAGATCGTGTCCGGGGGAACGTGCTCTTCTTCGTCCACTCTCCTCTTCGCCCACGCTCTTCTTCGGCGCACGCCGGCCGTCTAACCGCTCCAGCGCCCCGTCGTGCCGCTCGGCGAAACTACAATGCCCCCGAATATTTTTTAGACCCGCGAAGCACTGAACCTGCGAAAGGTGAACCGCGAAGTAGCGAGGGTTCACTGTATGTATAAGACCAAGACCTACAAAAAAGTCTCTTGGAGCAATGAGCTAGGTTTTACAGGAAGTCGGCCATTTTGAATTTACTTAAAAGGGGGCGGGTCACCACAATGGACTTTGTGTAGAAATTATTATTGGGGCCCGAGCAGCGACCGCGGCGAGGTCCCTATTGTTTTTGTAGAAAATATTATTACTTTTATTATTATTATTATTATTATTATTAGGGCCTGAGCAGCGACCGCTGCGAAGTCCCTATTGTTTTTGTAGAAATTATTATTATTATTTTTCCGATTGTTCGATCGCATTTTTGACCCCCGAAACATGCACAAAAACTCACCAAACCTGGCAGTCTCATCGGGCATGGCGAAAAATTTGATATTTTAACGTCTAATATGAACAGGAAGTGAGTTATGAATTTTTGAAAGTCCGACTTTTGCCCTTTTTTGCATGTTTACAGGGGTCATTCTTTTGCACCCTGATCCTAAAGGCTTCATCTGATTGCCTTAAAATTCTGTCTGTAGCATCTGAAGACCTGGGACAAACACTGGGGCTAAAATTTTTTGTTTCCGAAATACTATATGACGGGGGCGGGGCATCAAAGTTTTCACTTAAGATTTCCTTCGCCGCAATGGACAAAATGCTTAATAACTCTCCTGCACATGCTGGCTAAAAATCCAAAACTTCACATGTACATAAAGAGTCTGTACCTGAAGACATCTATATGTTTATATTCAGTTATACACCTTGCGCCAATCAATATCATTTTTTACATTTTGACGTACTGCACGGTGCCCTTGTAACGAATCTGATTGAAAATTGGCTAGAAAAGACTCAAGACATTGATCTTACTCTATCCCTATTTTTGTGACTTTCCTTCGAAGGGCGTGGCTATTACGGTGCCGCAGAGTCTGATTATTCTCCGTGGCAACAAAAGTTCCTGCAAAATGATTCAGATGATCCATCTTCTCGAAATTTTTCACATTTGAGGATATTCAGGCCCTGAAGACGGCTGCCAACTTATTTTTGATCGCAGTGGTAGCGCCACCAACTGGTTAAAACAAATATAAATTATTTTCGTTGATGTTTTTCTCCGGGCATGTTAACAAAATCTACCTTATATTTGCTCGGATGAGTGTTTAGGCCTTGAGCATGTCACAATACGAAAGTCTTTCGCCTTCTTCAGAGTGTCACATGATGGTGTCTTGTGACCCGCCTTTATCAGCTGATGTTCCATGAGGGCGTGACTTACCTGTCACAAGAATGAAGGCAAGTCACGCCCCCCGCTGTCCGTTCACTCCGCCAAGATGCTGGTCCAGGTGGTAGAGAGGATGAAGGCTCCCTTGTCTCTGTTCATGGTTTTTATGCCTCGCTTGCAGATCTCAATGGCCTCTCTGATCCAGCGCTGTTGTTTGTTCTCTTCTGTGCGGATGACCCTGCCCTTCTCCCGGTCCATGATGTGGTTTTCCCTTTTGCAGTGGTCAGTGATTGCTGATTTGTAATGTTCATGTTGTGCTTGTTCTTTTACTGCTCTGATTTTTTTCATTTTTTTGACAGGTAAGTCACACCCTCATGGAACATCAGCTCAAGACACCATCATGCGACACTCTGAAGTAGGCGAAAGACTCGCCGAAACATGTCAGGTAAAAAATTAACCTAAAACATAATTGTCTGCTTTTAATGAATCAGTCAAATATCAATAATAAGAAGACAAAATGAACCTAATACAAATAAATGAATGCTTAATAACTCCCCTGCACATGCTCCTAAAAATCCAAACCTTCACCTGTAAATAAAACGTCCCGACCTGAAGACATCTTAATGTTATTATTTTGTTATACACACAGTGCCGCCAAGTGGAATCAAAAATTTGTTTTTATTTTAATTGTCACGTACTGCACGGTGCCCTTTCGACGAATCCGACTGAAAATTAGTCAGAAAAGACTCAAGACAATGATCTTACTCTCTGCCGAATTTTGTGACGTTTTGGCAAAAGGCGTGGCTATTACGGTGCTGAAAAGTCCGATTGTACTCTGTGGCAACAAAAGCTCCAGCAACATGACTCAGATGATCCTATCTTCTCGAAGTTGCACACATTTGAGGATACTTCAGCCCTGAAGACATCTACCAACTTATTTTTCATCGTAGTAGTAGCGCCCCCAACTGGTAAAAGCTAATACAAGTTATTTTCTTGGATGTTTTTCTCCGTGCAACTCAACAAGGTCGCCCTCATATATGCTCGGATGACTGTTTCGGCCATGAGGATGTCACAATACGAAATTCGTCCTTTTTCATGAAAAGTTGTGGGAGTGGCATTGCACTGTTCGGCAATAAAACAAAGCTGATTATGAGGTTCTAAATATGAACGACAACTCGTGAAACTTTACACACACATCAGGCCGAGCAAATTTATCAATATTTTATACGTTAGTTGTGCAGCTTTTTTGAAATGGCTCGCCATGGCCCTCGAGAAATGTTCAAAAAAGCAGCCCTGGTTGAGTGTTTCACCTCGCTTTTTGTAAATTTTATGGAGTACAGTGAACCCTCGGTTATCGCGGTTAATGGGGACCGAGACCACCCGCGAAAACTGAAAATCCGCGAAGTAGCGGCGCACCTTCAAAAATGCTTAAAAAAAATATATAATATATATAATATATATATATATATATATATATATATATATATATATATATATATATACGGGGGGAGAGAGAGAGTGAAATTCATGTTATAACAAAAAAAACAAATTATTATTAAAACTTATTATTTTTTTATTCCCCAACCATTCTTTTTGTATTTATTTAATTACTCCGACTTTTACCTGCTGGTACGCCGTCCGGTGTGCCCTGTGAAATGAAAGGTGGCATTCTTTATTTATTTATTCATTTATTCATTCATAACTGACAGCCTCGCGCTCCGCTTGTGCCCGGCAGAAGAGGTGCTCCAATTCGGCTTAACTGTGACACACGCCCGCCCTCCTCCCCCGGAGCTTCCATTCGGTTAAACTTAGGGGCCGCTTGGCACCGCCCGTGCCCGGGGAAGGTGCTCCTCTTCGGCTTACTGTGACGCGAGCATGCCCTCCTCCTCCGGAGCTTCCATTCGGTTAAACTTAGGGGCCGCTTGGAACCGCCCGTGCCCGGGGAAGGTGCTCCTCTTCGGCTTACTGTGACGCGAGCATGCCCTCCTCCTCCGGAGCTTCCATTCGGTTAAACTCAGGGGCCGCTTGGAACCGCCCGTGCCCGGGGAAGGTGCTCCTCTACGGCTTAACTGCCACGCACGCCGGCCGGAGCTCTGGTACGGTCCGAACCGCGCGAAACGTCGCCACCGATCGTGTCCGGGGGAACGTGCTCTTCTTCGTCCACTCTCCTCTTCGCCCACGCTCTTCTTCGGCGCACGCCGGCCGTCTAACCGCTCCAGCGCCCCGTCGTGCCGCTCGGCGAAACTACAATGCCCCCGAATATTTTTTAGACCCGCGAAGCACTGAACCCGCGAAAGGTGAACCTCGAAGTAGCGAGGGTTCACTGTATGTATAAGACCAAGACCTACAAAAAAGTCTCTTGGAGCAATGAGCTAGGTTTTACAGGAAGTCGGCCATTTTGAATTTACTTAAAAGGGGGCGGGTCTCCACAATGGACTTTGTGTAGAAATTATTATTGGGGCCCGAGCAGCGACCGCGGCGAGGTCCCTATTGTTTTTGTAGAAAAATTTTTTTACTTTTATTATTATTATTATTATTATTATTATTATTATTAGGGCCTGAGCAGCGACCGCTGCGAAGTCCCTATTGTTTTTGTAGAAATTATTATTATTATTATTTTTCCGATTGTTCGATCGCATTTTTGACCCCCGAAACATGCACAAAAACTCACCAAACTTGGCAGTCTCATCGGGCATGGCGAAAAATTTGATATTTTTTAACGTCTAATATGAACAGGAAGTGAGTTATGAATTTTTGAAAGTCCGACTTTTGCCCTTTTTTGCATGTTTACAGGGGTCATTCTTTTGCACCCTGATCCTAAAGGCTTCATCTGATTGCCTTAAAGTTCTGTCTGGAGCATCTTAAGACCTGGGACAAACACTGGGGCTAAAATTTTTTGTTTCCGAAATACTATATGACGGGGGCGGGGCTTCAAAGTTTTCACTTAAGATTTCCTTCGCCGCAATGGACAAAATGCTTAATAACTCTCCTGCCCGTGCTGCTAAAAATCCAAAACTTCACATGTACATAAAGAGTCGGTACCTGAAGACATCTATCTGTTTATATTCAGTTATACACCTTGCGCCAATCAATATAAATGTTTACATTTTGACGTACTGCACGGTGCCCTTTTAACGAATCCGACTGAAAATTGGCTAGAAAAGACTCAAGACATTGATCTTACTCTATCCCTATTTTTATGACTTTCCTTCAAAGGGCGTGGCTATTACGGTGCCGCAGAGTCTGATTATTCTCCGTGGCAACAAAAGTTCCTGCAAAATGATTCAGATGATCCATCTTCTGGAAATCTTTCACATTTGAGGATATTCAGGCCCTGAAGACGGCTGCCAACTTATTTTTGATCGCAGTGGTAGCGCCACCAACTGGTTAAAACAAATACAAATTATTTTCGTTGATGTTTTTCTCCGGGCAGGTTAACAAAATCTACCTTATATTTGCTCGGATGAGTGTTTAGGCCTTGAGCATGTCACAATACGAAAGTCTTTCGCCTTCTTCAGAGTGTCACATGATGGTGTCTTGTGACCCGTCTTTATCAGCTGATGTTCCATGAGGGCGTGACTTACCTGTCACAAGAATGAAGGCAAGTCACGCCCCCCGGTGTCCGTTCACTCCGCCAAGATGCTGGTCCAGGTGGTAGAGAGGATGAAGGCTCCCTTGTCTCTGTTCATGGTTTTTATGCCTCGCTTGCAGATCTCAATGGCCTCTCTGATCCAGCGCTGTTGTTTGTTCTCTTCTGTGCGGATGACCCTGCCCTTCTCCCGGTCCATGATGTGGTTTTCCCTTTTGCAGTGGTCAGTGATTGCTGATTTGTAATGTTCATGTTGTGCTTGTTCTTTTACTGCTCTGATTTTTTCATTTTTTTGACAGGTAAGTCACACCCTCATGGAACATCAGCTCAAGACACCATCATGCGACACTCTGAAGAAGGCGAAAGACTCGCCGAAACATGTCAGGTAAAAAATTAACCTAAAACATAATTGTCTGCTTTTAATGAATCAGTCAAATATCAATAATAAGAAGACAAAATGAACCTAATACAAATAAATGAATGCTTAATAACTCCCCTGCACATGCTCCTAAAAATCCAAACCTTCACCTGTAAATAAAACGTCCCGACCTGAAGACATCTTAATGTTATTATTTTGTTATACACACAGTGCCGCCAAGTGGAATCAAAAATTTGTTTTTATTTTAATTTTCACGTACTGCATGGTGCCCTTTTGACGAATCCGACTGAAAATTAGTCAGAAAAGACTTAAGACAATGATCTTACTCTCTGCCGAATTTTGTGACGTTTTGGCAAAAGGCGTGGCTATTAAGGTGCTGAAAAGTCCGATTGTACTCTGTGGCAACAAAAGCTCCGGCAACATGACTCAGATGATCCTATCTTCTCGAAGTTGTACACATTTGAGGATACTTCAGCCCTGAAGACATCTACCAACTTATTTTACATCGTAGTAGTAGCGCCACCAACTGGTAAAAGCTAATACAAGTTATTTTCTTGGATGTTTTTCTCCGTGCAACTCAACAAGGTCGCCCTCATATATGCTCGGATGACTGTTTCGGCCATGAGGATGTCACAATACGAAATTCGTGATTTTTCGTGAAAAGTTGTGGGAGTGGCATTGCACTGTTCAGCAATAAAACAAAGCTGATTATGAGGTTCTAAATATGAACGACAACTCGTAAAACTTTACACACACATCAGGCCGAGCAAATTTATCAATATTTTATACGTTAGTTGTGCAGCTTTTTTGAAATGGCTCGCCATGGCCCTCGAGAAATGTTAAAAAAAAGCAGCTCTGGTTGAGTGTTTCACCTCGCTTTTTGTAAATTTTATGGAGTACAGTGAACCCTCGGTTATCGCGGTTAATGGGGACCGAGACCACCCGCGAAAACTGAAAATCCGCGAAGTAGCGGCGCACCTTCAAAAATGCTTAAAAAAAATATACAATATATATAATAAATATATAAATATATATATATATATATATATATATATATATATATATATATATACGGGGAGAGAGAGAGTGAAATTCATGTTATAACAAAAAAAACAAATTATTATTAAAACGTATTATTTTTTTATTCCCCAGCCATTCTTTTTGTATTTATTTAATTACTCCGACTTTTACCTGCTGGTACGCCGTCCGGTGTGCCCTGTGAAATGAAAGGTGGCATTCTTTATTTATTTATTCATTTATTCATTCATAACTGACAGCCTCGCGCTCCGCTCGTGCCCGGGCAGAAGAGGTGCTCCAATTTGGCTTAACTGTGACACACGCCCGTCCTCCTCCCCCGGAGCTTCCATTCGGTTAAACTTAGGGGCCGCTTGGCACCGCCCGTGCCCGGGGAAGGTGCTCCTCTTCGGCTTACTGTGACGCGAGCATGCCCTCCTCCTCCGGAGCTTCCATTCGGTTAAACTTAGGGGCCGCTTGGAACCGCCCGTGCCCGGGGAAGGTGCTCCTCTTCGGCTTACTGTGACGCGAGCATGCCCTCCTCCTCCGGAGCTTCCATTCGGTTAAACTTAGGGGCCGCTTGGCACTGCCCGTGCCCGGGGAAGGTGCTCCTCTACGGCTTAACTGCCACGCACGCTGGCCGGAGCTCTGGTACGGTCCGAACCGCGCGAAACGTCGCCACCGATCGTGTCCGGGGGAACGTGCTCTTCTTCGTCCACTCTCCTCTTCGCCCACGCTCTTCTTCGGCGCACGCCGGCCGTCTAACCGCTCCAGCGCCCCGTCGTGCCGCTCGGCGAAACTACAATGCCCCCGAATATTTTTTAGACCCGCGAAGCACTGAACCCGCGAAAGGTGAACCGCGAAGTAGCGAGGGTTCACTGTATGTATAAGACCAAGACCTACAAAAAAGTCTCTTGGAGCAATGAGCTAGGTTTTACAGGAAGTCGGCCATTTTGAATTTACTGAAAAGGGGGCGGGTCACCACAATGGACTTTGTGTAGAAATTATTATTGGGGCCCGAGCAGCGACCGCGGCGAGGTCCCTATTGTTTTTGTAGAAGATATTATTACTTTTATTATTATTATTATTATTATTATTAGGGTCTGAGCAGCGACCGCTGCGAAGTCCCTATTGTTTTTGTAGAAATTATTATTATTATTATTTTTCCGATTGTTCGATCGCATTTTTGACCCCCGAAACATGCACAAAAACTCACCAAACTTGGCAGTCTCATCGGGCATGGCGAAAAATTTGATATTTTAACGTCTAATATGAACAGGAAGTGAGTTATGAATTTTTGAAAGTCCGACTTTTGCCCTTTTTTGCATGTTTACAGTGGTCATTCTTTTGCACCCTGATCCTAAAGGCTTCATCTGATTGCCTTAAAATTCTGTCTGTAGCATCTGAAGACCTGGCACAAACACTGGGGCTAAAATTTTTTGTTTCCGAAATACTATATGACGGGGGCGGGGCATCAAAGTTTTCACTTAAGATTTCCTTCGCCGCAATGGACAAAATGCTTAATAACTCTCCTGCACATGCTGCTAAAAATCCAAAACTTCACATGTACATAAAGAGTCTGTACCTGAAGACATCTATATGTTTATATTCAGTTATACACCTTGCGCCAATCAATATCATTTTTTACATTTTGACGTACTGCACGGTGCCCTTTTAACGAATCTGATTGAAAATTGGCTAGAAAAGACTCAAGACATTGATCTTACTCTATCCCTATTTTTGTGACTTTCCTTCGAAGGGCGTGGCTATTACGGTGCCGCAGAGTCTGATTATTCTCCGTGGCAACAAAAGTTCCTGCAAAATGATTCAGATGATCCATCTTCTCGAAATTTTTCACATTTGAGGATATTCAGGCCCTGAAGACGGCTGCCAACTTATTTTTGATCGCAGTGGTAGCGCCACCAACTGGTTAAAACAAATACAAATCATTTTCGTTGATTTTTTTCTCCGGGCAGGTTAACAAAATCTACCTTACATTTGCTCGGATGAGTGTTTAGGCCTTGAGGATGTCACAATACGAAAATCTTTCGCCTTCTTCAGAGTGTCACATGATGGTGTCTTGTGGCCCGTCTTTATCAGCTGATGTTCCATGAGGGCGTGACTTACCTGTCACAAGAATGAAGGCAAGTCACGCCCCCCGCTGTCCGTTCACTCCGCCAAAATGCTGCTCCAGGTGGTAGAGAGGATGAAGGCTCCCTTGTCTCTGTTCATGGTTTTTATGCCTCGCTTGCAGATCTCAATGGCCTCTCTGATCCAGCGCTGTTGTTTGTTCTCTTCTGTGCGGATGACCCTGCCCTTCTCCCGGTCCATGATGTGGTTTTCCCTTTTGCAGTGGTCAGTGATTGCTGATTTGTAATGTTCATGTTGTGCTTGTTCTTTTACTGCTCTGATTTTTCATTTTTTTGACAGGTAAGTCACACCCTCATGGAACATCAGCTGATAAAGACGGGTCTCAAGACACCATCATGCGACACTCTGAAGAAGGCGAAAGACTCGCCGAAACATGTCAGGTAAAAAATTAACCTAAAACATAATTGTCTGCTTTTAATGAATCAGTCAAATATCAATAATAAGAAGACAAAATGAACCTAATACAAATAAATGAATGCTTAATAACTCCCCTGCACATGCTCCTAAAAATCCAAACCTTCACCTGTAAATAAAACGTCCCGACCTGAAGACATCTTAATGTTATTATTTTGTTATACACACAGTGCCGCCAAGTGGAATCAAAAATTTGTTTTTATTTTAATTTTCACGTACTGCACGGTGCCCTTTTGACGAATCCGACTGAAAATTAGTCAGAAAAGACTCAAGACAATGATCTTACTCTCTGCCGAATTTTGTGACGTTTTGGCAAAAGGCGTGGCTATTAAGGTGCTGAAAAGTCCGATTGTACTCTGTGGCAACAAAAGCTCCGGCAACATGACTCAGATCATCCTATCTTCTCGAAGTTGTACACATTTGAGGATACTTCAGCTATGAAGACATCTACCAACTTATTTTATATCGTAGTAGTAGCGCCACCAACTGGTAAAAGCTAATACAAGTTATTTTCTTGGATGTTTTTCTCCGTGCAACTCAACAAGGTCGCCCTCATATATGCTCGGATGACTGTTTCGGCCATGAGGATGTCACAATACGAAATTCGTGATTTTTCGTGAAAAGTTGTGGGAGTGGCATTGCACTGTTCGGCAATAAAACAAAGCTGATTATGAGGTTCTAAATATGAACGACAACTCGTAAAACTTTACACACACATCAGGCCGAGCAAATTTATCAATATTTTATACGTTAGTTGTGCAGCTTTTTTGAAATGGCTCGCCATGGCCCTCGAGAAATGTTAAAAAAAAGCAGCTCTGGTTGAGTGTTTCACCTCGCTTTTTGTAAATTTTATGGAGTACAGTGAACCCTCGGTTATCGCGGTTAATGGGGACCGAGACCACCCGCGAAAACTGAAAATCCGCGAAGTAGCGGCGCACCTTCAAAAATGCTTAAAAAAAATATACAATATATATAATAAATATATATATATATATATATATATATATATATATATATACGGGGAGAGAGAGAGTGAAATTCATGTTATAACAAAAAAACCAAATTATTATTAAAACGTATTATTTTTTTATTCCCCAGCCATTCTTTTTGTATTTATTTAATTACTCCGACTTTTACCTGCTGGTACGCCGTCCGGTGTGCCCTGTGAAATGAAAGGTGGCATTATTTATTTATTTATTCATTTATTCATTCATAACTGACAGCCTCGCGCTCCGCTCGTGCCCGGGCAGAAGAGGTGCTCCAATTTGGCTTAACTGTGACACACGCCCGTCCTCCTCCGTCCGGAGCTTCCATTCGGTTAAACTTAGGGGCCGCTTGGCACCGCCCGTGCCCGGGGAAGGTGCTCCTCTTCGGCTTACTGTGACGCGAGCATGCCCTCCTCCTCCGGAGCTTCCATTCGGTTAAACTTAGGGGCCGCTTGGAACCGCCCGTGCCCGGGGAAGGTGCTCCTCTTCGGCTTACTGTGACGCGAGCATGCCCTCCTCCTCCGGAGCTTCCATTCGGTTAAACTTAGGGGCCGCTTGGCACCGCCCGTGCCCGGGAAAGGTGCTCCTCTACGGCTTAACTGCCACGCACGCTGGCCGGAGCTCTGGTACGGTCCGAACCGCGCGAAACGTCGCCACAGCTCGTGTCCGGGGGAACGTGCTCTTCTTCGTCCACTCTCCTCTTCGCCCACGCTCTTCTTCGGCGCACGCTCCAGCGCCCCGTCGTGCCGCTCGGCGAAACTACAATGCCCCCGAATATTTTTTAGACCCGCGAAGCACTGAACCTGCGAAAGGTGAACCGCGAAGTAGCGAGGGTTCACTGTATGTATAAGACCAAGACCTACAAAAAAGTCTCTTGGAGCAATGAGCTAGGTTTTACAGGAAGTCGGCCATTTTGAATTTACTTAAAAGGGGGCGGGTCACCACAATGGACTTTGTGTAGAAATTATTATTGGGGCCCGAGCAGCGACCGCGGCGAGGTCCCTATTGTTTTTGTAGAAAATATTATTACTTTTATTATTATTATTATTATTATTATTAGGGCCTGAGCAGCGACCGCTGCGAAGTCCCTATTGTTTTTGTAGAAATTATTATTATTATTTTTCCGATTGTTCGATCGCATTTTTGACCCCCGAAACATGCACAAAAACTCACCAAACCTGGCAGTCTCATCGGGCATGGCGAAAAATTTGATATTTTAACGTCTAATATGAACAGGAAGTGAGTTATGAATTTTTGAAAGTCCGACTTTTGCCCTTTTTTGCATGTTTACAGGGGTCATTCTTTTGCACCCTGATCCTAAAGGCTTCATCTGATTGCCTTAAAATTCTGTCTGTAGCATCTGAAGACCTGGGACAAACACTGGGGCTAAAATTTTTTGTTTCCGAAATACTATATGACGGGGGCGGGGCATCAAAGTTTTCACTTAAGATTTCCTTCGCCGCAATGGACAAAATGCTTAATAACTCTCCTGCACATGCTGCTAAAAATCCAAAACTTCACATGTACATAAAGAGTCTGTACCTGAAGACATCTATATGTTTATATTCAGTTATACACCTTGCGCCAATCAATATCATTTTTTACATTTTGACGTACTGCACGGTGCCCTTGTAACGAATCTGATTGAAAATTGGCTAGAAAAGACTCAAGACATTGATCTTACTCTATCCCTATTTTTGTGACTTTCCTTCGAAGGGCGTGGCTATTACGGTGCCGCAGAGTCTGATTATTCTCCGTGGCAACAAAAGTTCCTGCAAAATGATTCAGATGATCCATCTTCTCGAAATTTTTCACATTTGAGGATATTCAGGCCCTGAAGACGGCTGCCAACTTATTTTTGATCGCAGTGGTAGCGCCACCAACTGGTTAAAACAAATATAAATTATTTTCGTTGATGTTTTTCTCCGGGCATGTTAACAAAATCTACCTTATATTTGCTCGGATGAGTGTTTAGGCCTTGAGCATGTCACAATACGAAAGTCTTTCGCCTTCTTCAGAGTGTCACATGATGGTGTCTTGTGACCCGCCTTTATCAGCTGATGTTCCATGAGGGCGTGACTTACCTGTCACAAGAATGAAGGCAAGTCACGCCCCCCGCTGTCCGTTCACTCCGCCAAGATGCTGGTCCAGGTGGTAGAGAGGATGAAGGCTCCCTTGTCTCTGTTCATGGTTTTTATGCCTCGCTTGCAGATCTCAATGGCCTCTCTGATCCAGCGCTGTTGTTTGTTCTCTTCTGTGCGGATGACCCTGCCCTTCTCCCGGTCCATGATGTGGTTTTCCCTTTTGCAGTGGTCAGTGATTGCTGATTTGTAATGTTCATGTTGTGCTTGTTCTTTTACTGCTCTGATTTTTCATTTTTTTGACAGGTAAGTCACACCCTCATGGAACATCAGCTGATAAAGACGGGTCTCAAGACACCATCATGCGACACTCTGAAGAAGGCGAAAGACTCGCCGAAACATGTCAGGTAAAAAATTAACCTAAAACATAATTGTCTGCTTTTAATGAATCAGTCAAATATCAATAATAAGAAGACAAAATGAACCTAATACAAATAAATGAATGCTTAATAACTCCCCTGCACATGCTCCTAAAAATCCAAACCTTCACCTGTAAATAAAACGTCCCGACCTGAAGACATCTTAATGTTATTATTTTGTTATACACACAGTGCCGCCAAGTGGAATCAAAAATTTGTTTTTATTTTAATTGTCACGTACTGCACGATGCCCTTTCGACGAATCCGACTGAAAATTAGTCAGAAAAGACTCAAGACAATGATCTTACTCTCTGCCGAATTTTGTGACGTTTTGGCAAAAGGCGTGGCTATTACGGTGCTGAAAAGTCCGATTGTACTCTGTGGCAACAAAAGCTCCAGCAACATGACTCAGATGATCCTATCTTCTCGAAGTTGCACACATTTGAGGATACTTCAGCCCTGAAGACATCTACCAACTTATTTTTCATCGTAGTAGTAGCGCCACCAACTGGTAAAAGCTAATACAAGTTATTTTCTTGGATGTTTTTCTCCGTGCAACTCAACAAGGTCGCCCTCATATATGCTCGGATGACTGTTTCGGCCATGAGGATGTCACAATACGAAATTCGTCCTTTTTCATGAAAAGTTGTGGGAGTGGCATTGCACTGTTCGGCAATAAAACAAAGCTGATTATGAGGTTCTAAATATGAACGACAACTCGTGAAACTTTACACACACATCAGGCCGAGCAAATTTATCAATATTTTATACGTTAGTTGTGCAGCTTTTTTGAAATGGCTCGCCATGGCCCTCGAGAAATGTTCAAAAAAGCAGCCCTGGTTGAGTGTTTCACCTCGCTTTTTGTAAATTTTATGGAGTACAGTGAACCCTCGGTTATCGCGGTTAATGGGGACCGAGACCACCCGCGAAAACTGAAAATCCGCGAAGTAGCGGCGCACCTTCAAAAATGCTTAAAAAAAATATATAATAAATATATAAATATATATATATATATATATATATATATATATATATATATATATATATATACGGGGGGAGAGAGAGAGAGAGAGAGTGAAATTCATGTTATAACAAAAAAAACAAATTATTATTAAAACTTATTATTTTTTTATTCCCCAACCATTCTTTTTGTATTTATTTAATTACTCCGACTTTTACCTGCTGGTACGCCGTCCGGTGTGCCCTGTGAAATGAAAGGTGGCATTCTTTATTTATTTATTCATTTATTCATTCATAACTGACAGCCTCGCGCTCCGCTTGTGCCCGGCAGAAGAGGTGCTCCAATTCGGCTTAACTGTGACACACGCCCGCCCTCCTCCCCCGGAGCTTCCATTCGGTTAAACTTAGGGGCCGCTTGGCACCGCCCGTGCCCGGGGAAGGTGCTCCTCTTCGGCTTACTGTGACGCGAGCATGCCCTCCTCCTCCGGAGCTTCCATTCGGTTAAACTTAGGGGCCGCTTGGAACCGCCCGTGCCCGGGGAAGGTGCTCCTCTTCGGCTTACTGTGACGCGAGCATGCCCTCCTCCTCCGGAGCTTCCATTCGGTTAAACTCAGGGGCCGCTTGGAACCGCCCGTGCCCGGGGAAGGTGCTCCTCTACGGCTTAACTGCCACGCACGCCGGCCGGAGCTCTGGTACGGTCCGAACCGCGCGAAACGTCGCCACCGATCGTGTCCGGGGGAACGTGCTCTTCTTCGTCCACTCTCCTCTTCGCCCACGCTCTTCTTCGGCGCACGCCGGCCGTCTAACCGCTCCAGCGCCCCGTCGTGCCGCTCGGCGAAACTACAATGCCCCCGAATATTTTTTAGACCCGCGAAGCACTGAACCCGCGAAAGGTGAACCTCGAAGTAGCGAGGGTTCACTGTATGTATAAGACCAAGACCTACAAAAAAGTCTCTTGGCGCAATGAGCTAGGTTTTACAGGAAGTCGGCCATTTTGAATTTACTTAAAAGGGGGCGGGTCTCCACAATGGACTTTGTGTAGAAAATATTATTGGGGCCCGAGCAGCGACCGCGGCGAGGTCCCTATTGTTTTTGTAGAAAATATTATTACTTTTATTATTATTATTATTATTATTATTATTATTATTAGGGCCTGAGCAGCGACCGCTGCGAAGTCCCTATTGTTTTTGTAGAAATTATTATTATTATTATTTTTCCGATTGTTCGATCGCATTTTTGACCCCCGAAACATGCACAAAAACTCACCAAACTTGGCAGTCTCATCGGGCATGGCGAAAAATTTGATATTTTTTAACGTCTAATATGAACAGGAAGTGAGTTATGAATTTTTGAAAGTCCGACTTTTGCCCTTTTTTGCATGTTTACAGGGGTCATTCTTTTGCACCCTGATCCTAAAGGCTTCATCTGATTGCCTTAAAGTTCTGTCTGGAGCATCTTAAGACCTGGGACAAACACTGGGGCTAAAATTTTTTGTTTCCGAAATACTATATGACGGGGGCGGGGCTTCAAAGTTTTCACTTAAGATTTCCTTCGCCGCAATGGACAAAATGCTTAATAACTCTCCTGCCCGTGCTGCTAAAAATCCAAAACTTCACATGTACATAAAGAGTCGGTACCTGAAGACATCTATATGTTTATATTCAGTTATACACCTTGCGCCAATCAATATAAATGTTTACATTTTGACGTACTGCACGGTGCCCTTTTAACGAATCCGACTGAAAATTGGCTAGAAAAGACTCAAGACATTGATCTTACTCTATCCCTATTTTTATGACTTTCCTTCAAAGGGCGTGGCTATTACGGTGCCGCAGAGTCTGATTATTCTCCGTGGCAACAAAAGTTCCTGCAAAATGATTCAGATGATCCATCTTCTGGAAATCTTTCACATTTGAGGATATTCAGGCCCTGAAGACGGCTGCCAACTTATTTTTGATCGCAGTGGTAGCGCCACCAACTGGTTAAAACAAATACAAATTATTTTCGTTGATGTTTTTCTCCGGGCAGGTTAACAAAATCTACCTTATATTTGCTCGGATGAGTGTTTAGGCCTTGAGCATGTCACAATACGAAAGTCTTTCGCCTTCTTCAGAGTGTCACATGATGGTGTCTTGTGACCCGTCTTTATCAGCTGATGTTCCATGAGGGCGTGACTTACCTGTCACAAGAATGAAGGCAAGTCACGCCCCCCGCTGTCCGTTCACTCCGCCAAGATGCTGGTCCAGGTGGTAGAGAGGATGAAGGCTCCCTTGTCTCTGTTCATGGTTTTTATGCCTCGCTTGCAGATCTCAATGGCCTCTCTGATCCAGCGCTGTTGTTTGTTCTCTTCTGTGCGGATGACCCTGCCCTTCTCCCGGTCCATGATGTGGTTTTCCCTTTTGCAGTGGTCAGTGATTGCTGATTTGTAATGTTCATGTTGTGCTTGTTCTTTTACTGCTCTGATTTTTTCATTTTTTTGACAGGTAAGTCACACCCTCATGGAACATCAGCTCAAGACACCATCATGCGACACTCTGAAGAAGGCGAAAGACTCGCCGAAACATGTCAGGTAAAAAATTAACCTAAAACATAATTGTCTGCTTTTAATGAATCAGTCAAATATCAATAATAAGAAGACAAAATGAACCTAATACAAATAAATGAATGCTTAATAACTCCCCTGCACATGCTCCTAAAAATCCAAACCTTCACCTGTAAATAAAACGTCCCGGCCTGAAGACATCTTAATGTTATTATTTTGTTATACACACAGTGCCGCCAAGTGGAATCAAAAATTTGTTTTTATTTTAATTTTCACGTACTGCATGGTGCCCTTTTGACGAATCCGACTGAAAATTAGTCAGAAAAGACTTAAGACAATGATCTTACTCTCTGCCGAATTTTGTGACGTTTTGGCAAAAGGCGTGGCTATTAAGGTGCTGAAAAGTCCGATTGTACTCTGTGGCAACAAAAGCTCCGGCAACATGACTCAGATGATCCTATCTTCTCGAAGTTGTACACATTTGAGGATACTTCAGCCCTGAAGACATCTACCAACTTATTTTACATCGTAGTAGTAGCGCCACCAACTGGTAAAAGCTAATACAAGTTATTTTCTTGGATGTTTTTCTCCGTGCAACTCAACAAGGTCGCCCTCATATATGCTCGGATGACTGTTTCGGCCATGAGGATGTCACAATACGAAATTCGTCCTTTTTCGTGAAAAGTTGTGGGAGTGGCATTGCACTGTTCAGCAATAAAACAAAGCTGATTATGAGGTTCTAAATATGAACGACAACTCGTAAAACTTTACACACACATCAGGCCGAGCAAATTTATCAATATTTTATACGTTAGTTGTGCAGCTTTTTTGAAATGGCTCGCCATGGCCCTCGAGAAATGTTAAAAAAAAGCAGCTCTGGTTGAGTGTTTCACCTCGCTTTTTGTAAATTTTATGGAGTACAGTGAACCCTCGGTTATCGCGGTTAATGGGGACCGAGACCACCCGCGAAAACTGAAAATCCGCGAAGTAGCGGCGCACCTTCAAAAATGCTTAAAAAAAATATACAATATATATAATAAATATATAAATATATATATATATATATATATATATATATATATATATATATATATATATATATACGGGGAGAGAGAGAGTGAAATTCATGTTATAACAAAAAAAACAAATTATTATTAAAACGTATTATTTTTTTATTCCCCAGCCATTCTTTTTGTATTTATTTAATTACTCCGACTTTTACCTGCTGGTACGCCGTCCGGTGTGCCCTGTGAAATGAAAGGTGGCATTCTTTATTTATTTATTCATTTATTCATTCATAACTGACAGCCTCGCGCTCCGCTCGTGCCCGGGCAGAAGAGGTGCTCCAATTTGGCTTAACTGTGACACACGCCCGTCCTCCTCCCCCGGAGCTTCCATTCGGTTAAACTTAGGGGCCGCTTGGCACCGCCCGTGCCCGGGGAAGGTGCTCCTCTTCGGCTTACTGTGACGCGAGCATGCCCTCCTCCTCCGGAGCTTCCATTCGGTTAAACTTAGGGGCCGCTTGGAACCGCCCGTGCCCGGGGAAGGTGCTCCTCTTCGGCTTACTGTGACGCGAGCATGCCCTCCTCCTCCGGAGCTTCCATTCGGTTAAACTTAGGGGCCGCTTGGCACTGCCCGTGCCCGGGGAAGGTGCTCCTCTACGGCTTAACTGCCACGCACGCTGGCCGGAGCTCTGGTACGGTCCGAACCGCGCGAAACGTCGCCACCGATCGTGTCCGGGGGAACGTGCTCTTCTTCGTCCACTCTCCTCTTCGCCCACGCTCTTCTTCGGCGCACGCCGGCCGTCTAACCGCTCCAGCGCCCCGTCGTGCCGCTCGGCGAAACTACAATGCCCCCGAATATTTTTTAGACCCGCGAAGCACTGAACCCGCGAAAGGTGAACCGCGAAGTAGCGAGGGTTCACTGTATGTATAAGACCAAGACCTACAAAAAAGTCTCTTGGAGCAATGAGCTAGGTTTTACAGGAAGTCGGCCATTTTGAATTTACTGAAAAGGGGGCGGGTCACCACAATGGACTTTGTGTAGAAATTATTATTGGGGCCCGAGCAGCGACCGCGGCGAGGTCCCTATTGTTTTTGTAGAAGATATTATTACTTTTATTATTATTATTATTATTATTATTAGGGTCTGAGCAGCGACCGCTGCGAAGTCCCTATTGTTTTTGTAGAAATTATTATTATTATTATTTTTCCGATTGTTCGATCGCATTTTTGACCCCCGAAACATGCACAAAAACTCACCAAACTTGGCAGTCTCATCGGGCATGGCGAAAAATTTGATATTTTAACGTCTAATATGAACAGGAAGTGAGTTATGAATTTTTGAAAGTCCGACTTTTGCCCTTTTTTGCATGTTTACAGGGGTCATTCTTTTGCACCCTGATCCTAAAGGCTTCATCTGATTGCCTTAAAATTCTGTCTGTAGCATCTGAAGACCTGGCACAAACACTGGGGCTAAAATTTTTTGTTTCCGAAATACTATATGACGGGGGCGGGGCATCAAAGTTTTCACTTAAGATTTCCTTCGCCGCAATGGACAAAATGCTTAATAACTCTCCTGCACATGCTGCTAAAAATCCAAAACTTCACATGTACATAAAGAGTCTGTACCTGAAGACATCTATATATTTATATTCATTTATACACCTTGCGCCAATCAATATCATTTTTTACATTTTGACGTACTGCACGGTGCCCTTTTAACGAATCTGATTGAAAATTGGCTAGAAAAGACTCAAGACATTGATCTTACTCTATCCCTATTTTTGTGACTTTCCTTCGAAGGGCGTGGCTATTACGGTGCCGCAGAGTCTGATTATTCTCCGTGGCAACAAAAGTTCCTGCAAAATGATTCAGATGATCCATCTTCTCGAAATTTTTCACATTTGAGGATATTCAGGCCCTGAAGACGGCTGCCAACTTATTTTTGATCGCAGTGGTAGCGCCACCAACTGGTTAAAACAAATACAAATTATTTTCGTTGATTTTTTTCTCCGGGCAGGTTAACAAAATCTACCTTACATTTGCTCGGATGAGTGTTTAGGCCTTGAGGATGTCACAATACGAAAGTCTTTCGCCTTCTTCAGAGTGTCACATGATGGTGTCTTGTGGCCCGTCTTTATCAGCTGATGTTCCATGAGGGCGTGACTTACCTGTCACAAGAATGAAGGCAAGTCACGCCCCCCGCTGTCCGTTCACTCCGCCAAAATGCTGCTCCAGGTGGTAGAGAGGATGAAGGCTCCCTTGTCTCTGTTCATGGTTTTTATGCCTCGCTTGCAGATCTCAATGGCCTCTCTGATCCAGCGCTGTTGTTTGTTCTCTTCGGTGCGGATGACCCTGCCCTTCTCCCGGTCCATGATGTGGTTTTCCCTTTTGCAGTGGTCAGTGATTGCTGATTTGTAATGTTCATGTTGTGCTTGTTCTTTGACTGCTCTGATTTTTCATTTTTTTGACAGGTAAGTCACACCCTCATGGAACATCAGCTGATAAAGACGGGTCTCAAGACACCATCATGCGACACTCTGAAGAAGGCGAAAGACTCGCCGAAACATGTCAGGTAAAAAATTAACCTAAAACATAATTGTCTGCTTTTAATGAATCAGTCAAATATCAATAATAAGAAGACAAAATGAACCTAATACAAATAAATGAATGCTTAATAACTCCCCTGCACATGCTCCTAAAAATCCAAACCTTCACCTGTAAATAAAACGTCCCGACCTGAAGACATCTTAATGTTATTATTTTGTTATACACACAGTGCCGCCAAGTGGAATCAAAAATTTGTTTTTATTTTAATTTTCACGTACTGCACGGTGCCCTTTTGACGAATCCGACTGAAAATTAGTCAGAAAAGACTCAAGACAATGATCTTACTCTCTGCCGAATTTTGTGACGTTTTGGCAAAAGGCGTGGCTATTAAGGTGCTGAAAAGTCCGATTGTACTCTGTGGCAACAAAAGCTCCGGCAACATGACTCAGATGATCCTATCTTCTCGAAGTTGTACACATTTGAGGATACTTCAGCCCTGAAGACATCTACCAACTTATTTTACATCGTAGTAGTAGCGCCACCAACTGGTAAAAGCTAATACAAGTTATTTTCTTGGATGTTTTTCTCCGTGCAACTCAACAAGGTCGCCCTCATATATGCTCGGATGACTGTTTCGGCCATGAGGATGTCACAATACGAAATTCGTGATTTTTCGTGAAAAGTTGTGGGAGTGGCATTGCACTGTTCGGCAATAAAACAAAGCTGATTATGAGGTTCTAAATATGAACGTCAACTCGTAAAACTTTACACACACATCAGGCCGAGCAAATTTATCAATATTTTATACGTTAGTTGTGCAGCTTTTTTGAAATGGCTCGCCATGGCCCTCGAGAAATGTTAAAAAAAAGCAGCTCTGGTTGAGTGTTTCACCTCGCTTTTTGTAAATTTTATGGAGTACAGTGAACCCTCGGTTATCGCCGTTAATGGGGACCGAGACCATCCGCGAAAACTGAAAATCCGCGAAGTAGCGGCGCACCTTCAAAAATGCTTAAAAAAAATATACAATATATATAATAAATATATATATATATATATATATATATATATATATACGGGGAGAGAGAGAGTGAAATTCATGTTATAACAAAAAAACCAAATTATTATTAAAACGTATTATTTTTTTATTCCCCAGCCATTCTTTTTGTATTTATTTAATTACTCCGACTTTTACCTGCTGGTACGCCGTCCGGTGTGCCCTGTGAAATGAAAGGTGGCATTCTTTATTTATTTATTCATTTATTCATTCATAACTGACAGCCTCGCGCTCCGCTCGTGCCCGGGCAGAAGAGGTGCTCCAATTTGGCTTAACTGTGACACACGCCCGTCCTCCTCCGTCCGGAGCTTCCATTCGGTTAAACTTAGGGGCCGCTTGGCACCGCCCGTGCCCGGGGTAGGTGCTCCTCTTCGGCTTACTGTGACGCGAGCATGCCCTCCTCCTCCGGAGCTTCCATTCGGTTAAACTTAGGGGCCGCTTGGAACCGCCCGTGCCCGGGGAAGGTGCTCCTCTTCGGCTTACTGTGACGCGAGCATGCCCTCCTCCTCCGGAGCTTCCATTCGGTTAAACTTAGGGGCCGCTTGGCACCGCCCGTGCCCGGGGAAGGTGCTCCTCTACGGCTTAACTGCCACGCACGCTGGCCGGAGCTCTGGTACGGTCCGAACCGCGCGAAACGTCGCCACCGATCGTGTCCGGGGGAACGTGCTCTTCTTCGTCCACTCTCCTCTTCGCCCACGCTCTTCTTCGGCGCACGCCGGCCGTCTAACCGCTCCAGCGCCCCGTCGTGCCGCTCGGCGAAACTACAATGCCCCCGAATATTTTTTAGACCCGCGAAGCACTGAACCCGCGAAAGGTGAACCTCGAAGTAGCGAGGGTTCACTGTATGTATAAGACCAAGACCTACAAAAAAGTCTCTTGGAGCAATGAGCTAGGTTTTACAGGAAGTCGGCCATTTTGAATTTACTTAAAAGGGGGCGGGTCACCACAATGGACTTTGTGTAGAAATTATTATTGGGGCCCGAGCAGCGACCGCGGCGAGGTCCCTATTGTTTTTGTAGAAAATATTATTACTTTTATTATTATTATTATTATTATTATTAGGGCCTGAGCAGCGACCGCTGCGAAGTCCCTATTGTTTTTGTAGAAATTATTATTATTATTATTTTTCCGATTGTTCGATCGCATTTTTGACCCCCGAAACATGCACAAAAACTCACCAAACTTGGCAGTCTCATCGGGCATGGCGAAAAATTTGATATTTTAACGTCTAATATGAACAGGAAGTGAGTTATGAATTTTTGAAAGTCCGACTTTTGCCCTTTTTTGCATGTTTACAGGGGTCATTCTTTTGCACCCTGATCCTAAAGGCTTCATCTGATTGCCTTAAAGTTCTGTCTGGAGCATCTTAAGACCTGGGACAAACACTGGGGCTAAAATTTTTTGTTTCCGAAATACTATATGACGGGGGCGGGGCTTCAAAGTTTTCACTTAAGATTTCCTTCGCCGCAATGGACAAAATGCTTAATAACTCTCCTGCCCGTGCTGCTAAAAATCCAAAACTTCACATGTACATAAAGAGTCGGTACCTGAAGACATCTATATGTTTATATTCAGTTATACACCTTGCGCCAATCAATATAAATGTTTACATTTTGACGTACTGCACGGTGCCCTTTTAACGAATCCGACTGAAAATTGGCTAGAAAAGACTCAAGACATTGATCTTACTCTATCCCTATTTTTATGACTTTCCTTCAAAGGGCGTGGCTATTACGGTGCCGCAGAGTCTGATTATTCTCCGTGGCAACAAAAGTTCCTGCAAAATGATTCAGATGATCCATCTTCTGGAAATCTTTCACATTTGAGGATATTCAGGCCCTGAAGACGGCTGCCAACTTATTTTTGATCGCAGTGGTAGCGCCACCAACTGGTTAAAACAAATACAAATTATTTTCGTTGATGTTTTTCTCCGGGCATGTTAACAAAATCTACCTTATATTTGCTCGGATGAGTGTTTAGGCCTTGAGCATGTCACAATACGAAAGTCTTTCGCCTTCTTCAGAGTGTCACATGATGGTGTCTTGTGACCCGTCTTTATCAGCTGATGTTCCATGAGGGCGTGACTTACCTGTCACAAGAATGAAGGCAAGTCACGCCCCCCGCTGTCCGTTCACTCCGCCAAGATGCTGGTCCAGGTGGTAGAGAGGATGAAGGCTCCCTTGTCTCTGTTCATGGTTTTTATGCCTCGCTTGCAGATCTCAATGGCCTCTCTGATCCAGCGCTGTTGTTTGTTCTCTTCTGTGCGGATGACCCTGCCCTTCTCCCGGTCCATGATGTGGTTTTCCCTTTTGCAGTGGTCAGTGATTGCTGATTTGTAATGTTCATGTTGTGCTTGTTCTTTTACTGCTCTGATTTTTTCATTTTTTTGACAGGTAAGTCACACCCTCATGGAACATCAGCTCAAGACACCATCATGCGACACTCTGAAGAAGGCGAAAGACTCGCCGAAACATGTCAGGTAAAAAATTAACCTAAAACATAATTGTCTGCTTTTAATGAATCAGTCAAATATCAATAATAAGAAGACAAAATGAACCTAATACAAATAAATGAATGCTTAATAACTCCCCTGCACATGCTCCTAAAAATCCAAACCTTCACCTGTAAATAAAACGTCCCGACCTGAAGACATCTTAATGTTATTATTTTGTTATACACACAGTGCCGCCAAGTGGAATCAAAAATTTGTTTTTATTTTAATTTTCACGTACTGCATGGTGCCCTTTTGACGAATCCGACTGAAAATTAGTCAGAAAAGACTTAAGACAATGATCTTACTCTCTGCCGAATTTTGTGACGTTTTGGCAAAAGGCGTGGCTATTAAGGTGCTGAAAAGTCCGATTGTACTCTGTGGCAACAAAAGCTCCGGCAACATGACTCAGATGATCCTATCTTCTCGAAGTTGTACACATTTGAGGATACTTCAGCCCTGAAGACATCTACCAACTTATTTTACATCGTAGTAGTAGCGCCACCAACTGGTAAAAGCTAATACAAGTTATTTTCTTGGATGTTTTTCTCCGTGCAACTCAACAAGGTCGCCCTCATATATGCTCGGATGACTGTTTCGGCCATGAGGATGTCACAATACGAAATTCGTGATTTTTCGTGAAAAGTTGTGGGAGTGGCATTGCACTGTTCAGCAATAAAACAAAGCTGATTATGAGGTTCTAAATATGAACGACAACTCGTAAAACTTTACACACACATCAGGCCGAGCAAATTTATCAATATTTTATACGTTAGTTGTGCAGCTTTTTTGAAATGGCTCGCCATGGCCCTCGAGAAATGTTAAAAAAAAGCAGCTCTGGTTGAGTGTTTCACCTCGCTTTTTGTAAATTTTATGGAGTACAGTGAACCCTCGGTTATCGCGGTTAATGGGGACCGAGACCACCCGCGAAAACTGAAAATCCGCGAAGTAGCGGCGCACCTTCAAAAATGCTTAAAAAAAAAATACAATATATATAATAAATATATAAATATATATATATATATATATATATATATATATATATATATACGGGGAGAGAGAGAGTGAAATTCATGTTATAACAAAAAAAACAAATTATTATTAAAACGTATTATTTTTTTATTCCCCAGCCATTCTTTTTGTATTTATTTAATTACTCCGACTTTTACCTGCTGGTACGCCGTCCGGTGTGCCCTGTGAAATGAAAGGTGGCATTCTTTATTTATTTATTCATTTATTCATTCATAACTGACAGCCTCGCGCTCCGCTCGTGCCCGGGCAGAAGAGGTGCTCCAATTTGGCTTAACTGTGACACACGCCCGTCCTCCTCCCCCGGAGCTTCCATTCGGTTAAACTTAGGGGCCGCTTGGCACCGCCCGTGCCCGGGGAAGGTGCTCCTCTTCGGCTTACTGTGACGCGAGCATGCCCTCCTCCTCCGGAGCTTCCATTCGGTTAAACTTAGGGGCCGCTTGGAACCGCCCGTGCCCGGGGAAGGTGCTCCTCTTCGGCTTACTGTGACGCGAGCATGCCCTCCTCCTCCGGAGCTTCCATTCGGTTAAACTTAGGGGCCGCTTGGCACTGCCCGTGCCCGGGGAAGGTGCTCCTCTACGGCTTAACTGCCACGCACGCTGGCCGGAGCTCTGGTACGGTCCGAACCGCGCGAAACGTCGCCACCGATCGTGTCCGGGGGAACGTGCTCTTCTTCGTCCACTCTCCTCTTCGCCCACGCTCTTCTTCGGCGCACGCCGGCCGTCTAACCGCTCCAGCGCCCCGTCGTGCCGCTCGGCGAAACTACAATGCCCCCGAATATTTTTTAGACCCGCGAAGCACTGAACCCGCGAAAGGTGAACCGCGAAGTAGCGAGGGTTCACTGTATGTATAAGACCAAGACCTACAAAAAAGTCTCTTGGAGCAATGAGCTAGGTTTTACAGGAAGTCGGCCATTTTGAATTTACTTAAAAGGGGGCGGGTCACCACAATGGACTTTGTGTAGAAATTATTATTGGGGCCCGAGCAGCGACCGTGGCGAGGTCCCTATTGTTTTTGTAGAAAATATTATTACTTTTATTATTATTATTATTATTATTATTAGGGCCTGAGCAGCGACCACTGCGAAGTCCCTATTGTTTTTGTTGAAATTATTATTATTATTATTTTTCCGATTGTTCGATCGCATTTTTGACCCCTGAAACATGCACAAAAACTCACCAAACTTGGCAGTCTCATCGGGCATGGCGAAAAATTTGATATTTTAACGTCTAATATGAACAGGAAGTGAGTTATGAATTTTTGAAAGTCCGACTTTTGCCCTTTTTTGCATGTTTACAGGGGTCATTCTTTTGCACCCTGATCCTAAAGGCTTCATCTGATTGCCTTAAAATTCTGTCTGTAGCATCTGAAGACCTGGCACAAACACTGGGGCTAAAATTTTTTGTTTCCGAAATACTATATGACGGGGGCGGGGCATCAAAGTTTTCACTTAAGATTTCCTTCGCCGCAATGGACAAAATGCTTAATAACTCTCCTGCACATGCTGCTAAAAATCCAAAACTTCACATGTACATAAAGAGTCTGTACCTGAAGACATCTATATGTTTATATTCAGTTATACACCTTGCGCCAATCAATATCATTTTTTACATTTTGACGTACTGCACGGTGCCCTTTTAACGAATCTGATTGAAAATTGGCTAGAAAAGACTCAAGACATTGATCTTACTCTATCCCTATTTTTGTGACTTTCCTTCGAAGGGCGTGGCTATTACGGTGCCGCAGAGTCTGATTATTCTCCGTGGCAACAAAAGTTCCTGCAAAATGATTCAGATGATCCATCTTCTCGAAATTTTTCACATTTGAGGATATTCAGGCCCTGAAGACGGCTGCCAACTTATTTTTGATCGCAGTGGTAGCGCCACCAACTGGTTAAAACAAATACAAATCATTTTCATTGATTTTTTTCTCCGGGCAGGTTAACAAAATCTACCTTACATTTGCTCGGATGAGTGTTTAGGCCTTGAGGATGTCACAATACGAAAGTCTTTCGCCTTCTTCAGAGTGTCACATGATGGTGTCTTGTGGCCCGTCTTTATCAGCTGATGTTCCATGAGGGCGTGACTTGCCTGTCACAAGAATGAAGGCAAGTCACGCCCCCCGCTGTCCGTTCACTCCGCCAAAATGCTGCTCCAGGTGGTAGAGAGGATGAAGGCTCCCTTGTCTCTGTTCATGGTTTTTATGCCTCGCTTGCAGATCTCAATGGCCTCTCTGATCCAGCGCTGTTGTTTGTTCTCTTCGGTGCGGATGACCCTGCCCTCCTCCCGGTCCATGATGTGGTTTTCCCTTTTGCAGTGGTCAGTGATTGCTGATTTGTAATGTTCATGTTGTGCTTGTTCTTTTACTGCTCTGATTTTTCATTTTTTTGACAGGTAAGTCACACCCTCATGGAACATCAGCTGATAAAGACGGGTCTCAAGACACCATCATGCGACACTCTGAAGAAGGCGAAAGACTCGCCGAAACATGTCAGGTAAAAAATTAACCTAAAACATAATTGTCTGCTTTTAATGAATCAGTCAAATATCAATAATAAGAAGACAAAATGAACCTAATACAAATAAATGAATGCTTAATAACTCCCCTGCACATGCTCCTAAAAATCCAAACCTTCACCTGTAAATAAAACGTCCCGACCTGAAGACATCTTAATGTTATTATTTTGTTATACACACAGTGCCGCCAAGTGGAATCAAAAATTTGTTTTTATTTAAATTTTCACATACTGCACGGTGCCCTTTTGACGAATCCGACTGAAAATTAGTCAGAAAAGACTCAAGACAATGATCTTACTCTCTGCCGAATTTTGTGACGTTTTGGCAAAAGGCGTGGCTATTAAGGTGCTGAAAAGTCCGATTGTACTCTGTGGCAACAAAAGCTCCGGCAACATGACTCAGATGATCCTATCTTCTCGAAGTTGTACACATTTGAGGATACTTCAGCCCTGAAGACATCTACCAACTTATTTTACATCGTAGTAGTAGCGCCACCAACTGGTAAAAGCTAATACAAGTTATTTTCTTGGATGTTTTTCTCCGTGCAACTCAACAAGGTCGCCCTCATATATGCTCGGATGACTGTTTCGGCCATGAGGATGTCACAATACGAAATTCGTGATTTTTCGTGAAAAGTTGTGGGAGTGGCATTGCACTGTTCGGCAATAAAATAAAGCTGATTATGAGGTTCTAAATATGAACGACAACTCGTAAAACTTTACACACACATCAGGCCGAGCAAATTTATCAATATTTTATACGTTAGTTGTGCAGCTTTTTTGAAATGGCTCGCCATGGCCCTCGAGAAATGTTAAAAAAAAGCAGCTCTGGTTGAGTGTTTCACCTCGCTTTTTGTAAATTTTATGGAGTACAGTGAACCCTCGGTTATCGCGGTTAATGGGGACCGAGACCACCCGCGAAAACTGAAAATCCGCGAAGTAGCGGCGCACCTTCAAAAATGCTTAAAAAAAATATACAATATATATCATAAATATATAAATATATATATATATATATATATATATATATATATATATATATATATATATATATATATATATATATATATATATACGGGGAGAGAGAGAGTGAAATTCATGTTATAACAAAAAAACCAAATTATTATTAAAACGTATTATTTTTTTATTCCCCAGCCATTCTTTTTGTATTTATTTAATTACTCCGACTTTTACCTGCTGGTACGCCGTCCGGTGTGCCCTGTGAAATGAAAGGTGGCATTCTTTATTTATTTATTCATTTATTCATTCATAACTGACAGCCTCGCGCTCCGCTCGTGCCCGGGCAGAAGAGGTGCTCCAATTTGGCTTAACTGTGACACACGCCCGTCCTCCTCCGTCCGGAGCTTCCATTCGGTTAAACTTAGGGGCCGCTTGGCACCGCCCGTGCCCGGGGTAGGTGCTCCTCTTCGGCTTACTGTGACGCGAGCATGCCCTCCTCCTCCGGAGCTTCCATTCGGTTAAACTTAGGGGCCGCTTGGAACCGCCCGTGCCCGGGGAAGGTGCTCCTCTTCGGCTTACTGTGACGCGAGCATGCCCTCCTCCTCCGGAGCTTCCATTCGGTTAAACTTAGGGGCCGCTTGGCACCGCCCGTGCCCGGGGAAGGTGCTCCTCTACGGCTTAACTGCCACGCACGCTGGCCGGAGCTCTGGTACGGTCCGAACCGCGCGAAACGTCGCCACCGATCGTGTCCGGGGGAACGTGCTCTTCTTCGTCCACTCTCCTCTTCGCCCACGCTCTTCTTCGGCGCACGCCGGCCGTCTAACCGCTCCAGCGCCCCGTCGTGCCGCTCGGCGAAACTACAATGCCCCCGAATATTTTTTAGACCCGCGAAGCACTGAACCTGCGAAAGGTGAACCGCGAAGTAGCGAGGGTTCACTGTATGTATAAGACCAAGACCTACAAAAAAGTCTCTTGGAGCAATGAGCTAGGTTTTACAGGAAGTCGGCCATTTTGAATTTACTTAAAAGGGGGCGGGTCACCACAATGGACTTTGTGTAGAAATTATTATTGGGGCCCGAGCAGCGACCGCGGCGAGGTCCCTATTGTTTTTGGAGAAAATATTATTACTTTTATTATTATTATTATTATTATTATTAGGGCCTGAGCAGCGACCGCTGCGAAGTCCCTATTGTTTTTGTAGAAATTATTATTATTATTTTTCCGATTGTTCGATCGCATTTTTGACCCCCGAAACATGCACAAAAACTCACCAAACTTGGCAGTCTCATCGGGCATGGCGAAAAATTTGATATTTTAACGTCTAATATGAACAGGAAGTGAGTTATGAATTTTTGAAAGTCCGACTTTTGCCCTTTTTTGCATGTTTACAGGGGTCATTCTTTTGCACCCTGATCCTAAAGGCTTCATCTGATTGCCTTAAAATTCTGTCTGTAGCATCTGAAGACCTGGCACAAACACTGGGGCTAAAATTTTTTGTTTCCGAAATACTATATGACGGGGGCGGGGCATCAAAGTTTTCACTTAAGATTTCCTTCGCCGCAATGGACAAAATGCTTAATAACTCTCCTGCACATGCTGCTAAAAATCCAAAACTTCACATGTACATAAAGAGTCTGTACCTGAAGACATCTATATGTTTATATTCAGTTATACACCTTGCGCCAATCAATATCATTTTTTACATTTTGACGTACTGCACGGTGCCCTTTTAACGAATCTGATTGAAAATTGGCTAGAAAAGACTCAAGACATTGATCTTACTCTATCCCTATTTTTGTGACTTTCCTTCGAAGGGCGTGGCTATTACGGTGCCGCAGAGTCTGATTATTCTCCGTGGCAACAAAAGTTCCTGCAAAATGATTCAGATGATCCATCTTCTCGAAATTTTTCACATTTGAGGATATTCAGGCCCTGAAGACGGCTGCCAACTTATTTTTGATCGCAGTGGTAGCGCCACCAACTGGTTAAAACAAATACAAATTATTTTCGTTGATGTTTTTCTCCGGGCAGGTTAACAAAATCTACCTTATATTTGCTCGGATGAGTGTTTAGGCCTTGAGGATGTCACAATACGAAAGTCTTTCGCCTTCTTCAGAGTGTCACATGATGGTGTCTTGTGACCCGTCTTTATCAGCTGATGTTCCATGAGGGCGTGACTTACCTGTCACAAGAATGAAGGCAAGTCACGCCCCCCGCTGTCCGTTCACTCCGCCAAAATGCTGCTCCAGGTGGTAGAGAGGATGAAGGCTCCCTTGTCTCTGTTCATGGTTTTTATGCCTCGCTTGCAGATCTCAATGGCCTCTCTGATCCAGCGCTGTTGTTTGTTCTCTTCGGTGCGGATGACCCTGCCCTTCTCCCGGTCCATGATGTGGTTTTCCCTTTTGCAGTGGTCAGTGATTGCTGATTTGTAATGTTCATGTTGTGCTTGTTCTTTTACTGCTCTGATTTTTCATTTTTTTGACAGGTAAGTCACACCCTCATGGAACATCAGCTGATAAAGACGGGTCTCAAGACACCATCATGCGACACTCTGAAGAAGGCGAAAGACTCGCCGAAACATGTCAGGTAAAAAATTAACCTAAAACATAATTGTCTGCTTTTAATGAATCAGTCAAATATCAATAATAAGAAGACAAAATGAACCTAATACAAATAAATGAATGCTTAATAACTCCCCTGCACATGCTCCTAAAAATCCAAACCTTCACCTGTAAATAAAACGTCCCGACCTGAAGACATCTTAATGTTATTATTTTGTTATACACACAGTGCCGCCAAGTGGAATCAAAAGTTTGTTTTTATTTTAATTTTCACGTACTGCACGGTGCCCTTTCGACGAATCCGACTGAAAATTAGTCAGAAAAGACTCAAGACAATGATCTTACTCTCTGCCGAATTTTGTGACGTTTTGGCAAAAGGCGTGGCTATTACGGTGCTGAAAAGTCCGATTGTACTCTGTGGCAACAAAAGCTCCAGCAACATGACTCAGGTGATCCTATCTTCTCGAAGTTGCACACATTTGAGGATACTTAAGCCCTGAAGACATCTACCAACTTATTTTTCATCGTAGTAGTAGCGCCACCAACTGGTAAAAGCTAATACAAGTTATTTTCTTGGATGTTTTTCTCCGTGCAACTCAACAAGGTCGCCCTCATATATGCTCGGATGACTGTTTCGGCCATGAGGATGTCACAATACGAAATTCGTCCTTTTTCATGAAAAGTTGTGGGAGTGGCATTGCACTGTTCGGCAATAAAACAAAGCTGATTATGAGGTTCTAAATATGAACGACAACTCGTGAAACTTTACACACACATCAGGCCGAGCAAATTTATCAATATTTTATACGTTAGTTGTGCAGCTTTTTTGAAATGGCTCGCCATGGCCCTCGAGAAATGTTCAAAAAAGCAGCCCTGGTTGAGTGTTTCACCTCGCTTTTTGTAAATTTTATGGAGTACAGTGAACCCTCGGTTATCGCGGTTAATGGGGACCGAGACCACCCGCAAAAACTGAAAATCCGCGAAGTAGCGGCGCACCTTCAAAAATGCTTAAAAAAAATATACAATATATATAATAAATATATAAATATATATATATATATATATATATATATATATATATATATATATATATATATACGGGGGGAGAGAGAGAGACAGAGAGTGAAATTCATGTTATAACAAAAAAAACAAATTATTATTAAAACTTATTATTTTTTTATTCCCCAACCATTCTTTTTGTATTTATTTAATTACTCCGACTTTTACCTGCTGGTACGCCGTCCGGTGTGCCCTGTGAAATGAAAGGTGGCATTCTTTATTTATTCATTCATTTATTCATTCATAACTGACAGCCTCGCGCTCCGCTCGTGCCCGGGCAGAAGAGGTGCTCCAATTCGGCTTCACTGTGACACACGCCCGCCCTCCTCCCCCGGAGCTTCCATTCGGTTAAACTTAGGGGCCGCTTGGCACCGCCCGTGCCCGGGGAAGGTGCTCCTCTTCGGCTTACTGTGACGCGAGCATGCCCTCCTCCTGCGGAGCTTCCATTCGGTTAAACTTAGGGGCCGCTTGGAACCGCCCGTGCCCGGGGAAGGTGCTCCTCTTCGGCTTACTGTGACGCGAGCATGCCCTCCTCCTCCGGAGCTTCCATTCGGTTAAACTTAGGGGCCGCTTGGCACCGCCCGTGCCCGGGGAAGGTGCTCCTCTACGGCTTAACTGCCACGCACGCCGGCCGGAGCTCTGGTACGGTCCGAACCGCGCGAAACGTCGCCACCGATCGTGTCCGGGGGAACGTGCTCTCTTCGTCCACTCTCCTCTTCGCCCACGCTCTTCTTCGGCGCACGCCGGCCGTCTAACTGATCCAGCGCCCCGTCGTGCCGCTCGGCGAAACTACAATGCCCCCGAATATTTTTTAGACCCGCGAAGCACTGAACCCGCGAAAGGTGAACCGCGAAGTAGCGAGGGTTCACTGTATGTATAAGACCAAGACCTACAAAAAAGTCTCTTGGAGCAATGAGCTAGGTTTTACAGGAAGTCGGCCATTTTGAATTTACTTAAAAGGGGGCGGGTCACCACAATGGACTTTGTGTAGAAATTATTATTGGGGCCCGAGCAGCGACCGCGGCGAGGTCCCTATTGTTTTTGTAGAAATTATTATTATTATTATTTTTCCGATTGTTCGATCGCATTTTTGACCCCCGAAACATGCACAAAAACTCACCAAACTTGGCAGTCTCATCGGGCATGGCGAAAAATTTGATATTTTAACGTCTAATATGAACAGGAAGTGAGTTATGAATTTTTGAAAGTCCGATTTTTGCCCTTTTTTGCATGTTTACAGGGGTCATTCTTTTGCACCCTGATCCTAAAGGCTTCATCTGATTGCCTTAAAATTCTGTCTGGAGCATCTTAAGACCTGGGACAAACACTGGGGCTAAAAATTTTTGTTTCCGAAATACTATATGACGGGGGCGGGGCTTCAAAGTTTTCACTTAAGATTTCCTTCGCCGCAATGGACAAAATGCTTAATAACTCTCCTGCACGTGCTGCTAAAAATCCAAAACTTCACATGTACATAAAGAGTCGGTACCTGAAGACATCTATATGTTTATATTCAGTTATACACCTTGCGCCAATCAATATCATTTTTTACATTTTGACGTACTGCACGGTGCCCTTTTAACGAATCTGATTGAAAATTGGCTAGAAAAGACTCAAGACATTGATCTTACTCTATCCCTATTTTTGTGACTTTCCTTCGAAGGGCGTGGCTATTACGGTGCCGCAGAGTCTGATTATTCTCCGTGGCAACAAAAGTTCCTGCAAAATGATTCAGATGATCCATCTTCTCGAAATTTTTCACATTTGAGGATATTCAGGCCCTGAAGACGGCTGCCAACTTATTTTTGATCGCAGTGGTAGCGCCACCAACTGGTTAAAACAAATACAAATTATTTTCGTTGATTTTTTTCTCCGGGCAGGTTAACAAAATCTACCTTACATTTGCTCGGATGAGTGTTTAGGCCTTGAGGATGTCACAATACGAAAGTCTTTCGCCTTCTTCAGAGTGTCACATGATGGTGTCTTGTGGCCCGTCTTTATCAGCTGATGTTCCATGAGGGCGTGACTTACCTGTCACAAGAATGAAGGCAAGTCACGCCCCCCGCTGTCCGTTCACTCCGCCAAAATGCTGCTCCAGGTGGTAGAGAGGATGAAGGCTCCCTTGTCTCTGTTCATGGTTTTTATGCCTCGCTTGCAGATCTCAATGGCCTCTCTGATCCAGCGCTGTTGTTTGTTCTCTTCGGTGCGGATGACCCTGCCCTTCTCCCGGTCCATGATGTGGTTTTCCCTTTTGCAGTGGTCAGTGATTGCTGATTTGTAATGTTCATGTTGTGCTTGTTCTTTTACTGCTCTGATTTTTCATTTTTTTGACAGGTAAGTCACACCCTCATGGAACATCAGCTGATAAAGACGGGTCTCAAGACACCATCATGCGACACTCTGAAGAAGGCGAAAGACTCGCCGAAACATGTCAGGTAAAAAATTAACCTAAAACATAATTGTCTGCTTTTAATGAATCAGTCAAATATCAATAATAAGAAGACAAAATGAACCTAATACAAATAAATGAATGCTTAATAACTCCCCTGCACATGCTCCTAAAAATCCAAACCTTCACCTGTAAATAAAACGTCCCGACCTGAATACATCTTAATGTTATTATTTTGTTATACACACAGTGCCGCCAAGTGGAATCAAAAATTTGTTTTTATTTTAATTTTCACGTACTGCACGGTGCCCTTTCGACGAATCCGACTGAAAATTAGTCAGAAAAGACTCAAGACAATGATCTTACTCTCTGCCGAATTTTGTGACGTTTTGGCAAAAGGCGTGGCTATTACGGTGCTGAAAAGTCCGATTGTACTCTGTGGCAACAAAAGCTCCAGCAACATGACTCAGGTGATCCTATCTTCTCGAAGTTGCACACATTTGAGGATACTTAAGCCCTGAAGACATCTACCAACTTATTTTTCATCGTAGTAGTAGCGCCACCAACTGGTAAAAGCTAATACAAGTTATTTTCTTGGATGTTTTTCTCCGTGCAACTCAACAAGGTCGCCCTCATATATGCTCGGATGACTGTTTCGGCCATGAGGATGTCACAATACGAAATTCGTCCTTTTTCATGAAAAGTTGTGGGAGTGGCATTGCACTGTTCGGCAATAAAACAAAGCTGATTATGAGGTTCTAAATATGAACGACAACTCGTGAAACTTTACACACACATCAGGCCGAGCAAATTTATCAATATTTTATACGTTAGTTGTGCAGCTTTTTTGAAATGGCTCGCCATGGCCCTCGAGAAATGTTCAAAAAAGCAGCCCTGGTTGAGTGTTTCACCTCGCTTTTTGTAAATTTTATGGAGTACAGTGAACCCTCGGTTATCGCGGTTAATGGGGACCGAGACCACCCGCAAAAACTGAAAATCCGCGAAGTAGCGGCGCACCTTCAAAAATGCTTAAAAAAAATATACAATATATATAATAAATATATAAATATATATATATATATATATATATATATATATATATATATATACGGGGGGAGAGAGAGAGACAGAGAGTGAAATTCATGTTATAACAAAAAAAACAAATTATTATTAAAACTTATTATTTTTTTATTCCCCAACCATTCTTTTTGTATTTATTTAATTACTCCGACTTTTACCTGCTGGTACGCCGTCCGGTGTGCCCTGTGAAATGAAAGGTGGCATTCTTTATTTATTCATTCATTTATTCATTCATAACTGACAGCCTCGCGCTCCGCTCGTGCCCGGGCAGAAGAGGTGCTCCAATTCGGCTTCACTGTGACACACGCCCGCCCTCCTCCCCCGGAGCTTCCATTCGGTTAAACTTAGGGGCCGCTTGGCACCGCCCGTGCCCGGGGAAGGTGCTCCTCTTCGGCTTACTGTGACGCGAGCATGCCCTCCTCCTGCGGAGCTTCCATTCGGTTAAACTTAGGGGCCGCTTGGAACCGCCCGTGCCCGGGGAAGGTGCTCCTCTTCGGCTTACTGTGACGCGAGCATGCCCTCCTCCTCCGGAGCTTCCATTCGGTTAAACTTAGGGGCCGCTTGGCACCGCCCGTGCCCGGGAAAGGTGCTCCTCTACGGCTTAACTGCCACGCACGCCGGCCGGAGCTCTGGTACGGTCCGAACCGCGCGAAACGTCGCCACCGATCGTGTCCGGGGGAACGTGCTCTCTTCGTCCACTCTCCTCTTCGCCCACGCTCTTCTTCGGCGCACGCCGGCCGTCTAACTGCTCCAGCGCCCCGTCGTGCCGCTCGGCGAAACTACAATGCCCCCGAATATTTTTTAGACCCGCGAAGCACTGAACCCGCGAAAGGTGAACCGCGAAGTAGCGAGGGTTCACTGTATGTATAAGACCAAGACCTACAAAAAAGTCTCTTGGAGCAATGAGCTAGGTTTTACAGGAAGTCGGCCATTTTGAATTTACTTAAAAGGGGGCGGGTCACCACAATGGACTTTGTGTAGAAATTATTATTGGGGCCCGAGCAGCGACCGCGGCGAGGTCCCTATTGTTTTTGTAGAAAATATTATTACTTTTATTATTATTATTATTATTATTATTATTAGGGCCTGAGCTGCGACCGCTGCGAAGTCCCTATTGTTTTTGTAGAAATTATTATTATTATTATTTTTCCGATTGTTCGATCGCATTTTTGACCCCCGAAACATGCACAAAAACTCACCAAACTTGGCAGTCTCATCGGGCATGGCGAAAAATTTGATATTTTAACGTCTAATATGAACAGGAAGTGAGTTATGAATTTTTGAAAGTCCGACTTTTGCCCTTTTTTGCATGTTTACAGGGGTCATTCTTTTGCACCCTGATCCTAAAGGCTTCATCTGATTGCCTTAAAGTTCTGTCTGGAGCATCTTAAGACCTGGGACAAACACTGGGGCTAAAATTTTTTGTTTCCGAAATACTATATGACGGGGGCGGGGCTTCAAAGTTTTCACTTAAGATTTCCTTCGCCGCAATGGACAAAATGCTTAATAACTCTCCTGCACGTGATGCTAAAAATCCAAAACTTCACATGTACATAAAGAGTCTGTACCTGAAGACATCTATATGTTTATATTCAGTTATACACCTTGCGCCAATCAATATAAATCTTTACATTTTGACGTACTGCACGGTGCCCTTTTAACGAATCCGACTGAAAATTGGCTAGAAAAGACTCAAGACATTGATCTTACTCTATCCCTATTTTTATGACTTTCCTTCAAAGGGCGTGGCTATTACGGTGCCGCAGAGTCTGATTATTCTCCGTGGCAACAAAAGTTCCTGCAAAATGATTCAGATGATCCATCTTCTGGAAATCTTTCACATTTGAGGATATTCAGGCCCTGAAGACGGCTGCCAACTTATTTTTGATCGCAGTGGTAGCGCCACCAACTGGTTAAAACAAATACAAATTATTTTCGTTGATGTTTTTCTCCGGGCAGGTTAACAAAATCTACCTTATATTTGCTCGGATGAGTGTTTAGGCCTTGAGCATGTCACAATACGAAAGTCTTTCGCCTTCTTCAGAGTGTCACATGATGGTGTCTTGTGACCCGTCTTTATCAGCTGATGTTCCATGAGGGCGTGACTTACCTGTCACAAGAATGAAGGCAAGTCACGCCCCCCGCTGTCCGTTCACTCCGCCAAGATGCTGGTCCAGGTGGTAGAGAGGATGAAGGCTCCCTTGTCTCTGTTCATGGTTTTTATGCCTCGCTTGCAGATCTCAATGGCCTCTCTGATCCAGCGCTGTTGTTTGTTCTCTTCTGTGCGGATGACCCTGCCCTTCTCCCGGTCCATGATGTGGTTTTCCCTTTTGCAGTGGTCAGTGATTGCTGATTTGTAATGTTCATGTTGTGCTTGTTCTTTTACTGCTCTGATTTTTTCATTTTTTTGACAGGTAAGTCACACCCTCATGGAACATCAGCTCAAGACACCATCATGCGACACTCTGAAGAAGGCGAAAGACTCGCCGAAACATGTCAGGTAAAAAATTAACCTAAAACATAATTGTCTGCTTTTAATGAATCAGTCAAATATCAATAATAAGAAGACAAAATGAACCTAATACAAATAAAGGAATGCTTAATAACTCCCCTGCACATGCTCCTAAAAATCCAAACCTTCACCTGTAAATAAAACGTCCCGACCTGAAGACATCTTAATGTTATTATTTTGTTATACACACAGTGCCGCCAAGTGGAATCAAAAATTTGTTTTTATTTTAATTTTCACGTACTGCACGGTGCCCTTTTGACGAATCCGACTGAAAATTAGTCAGAAAAGACTCAAGACAATGATCTTACTCTCTGCCGAATTTTGTGACGTTTTGGCAAAAGGCGTGGCTATTAAGGTGCTGAAAAGTCCGATTGTACTCTGTGGCAACAAAAGCTCCGGCAACATGACTCAGATGATCCTATCTTCTCGAAGTTGTACACATTTGAGGATACTTCAGCCCTGAAGACATCTACCAACTTATTTTACATCGTAGTAGTAGCGCCACCAACTGGTAAAAGCTAATACAAGTTATTTTCTTGGATGTTTTTCTCCGTGCAACTCAACAAGGTCGCCCTCATATATGCTCGGATGACTGTTTCGGCCATGAGGATGTCACAATACGAAATTCGTGATTTTTCGTGAAAAGTTGTGGAGTGGCATTGCACTGTTCGGCAATAAAACAAAGCTGATTATGAGGTTCTAAATATGAACGACAACTCGTAAAACTTTACACACACATCAGGCCGAGCAAATTTATCAATATTTTATACGTTAGTTGTGCAGCTTTTTTGAAATGGCTCGCCATGGCCCTCGAGAAATGTTAAAAAAAAGCAGCTCTGGTTGAGTGTTTCACCTCGCTTTTTGTAAATTTTATGGAGTACAGTGAACCCTCGGTTATCGCGGTTAATGGGGACCGAGACCACCCGCGAAAACTGAAAATCCGCGAAGTAGCGGCGCACCTTCAAAAATGCAAAAAAAAAATATACAATATATATAATAAATATATATATATATATATATATATATATATATATATATATATATATATATATATATATATATATATATATATATATACGGGGGGAGAGAGAGAGAGAGAGTGAAATTCATGTTATAACAAAAAAACCAAATTATTATTAAAACGTATTATTTTTTTATTCCCCAGCCATTCTTTTTGTATTTATTTAATTACTCCGACTTTTACCTGCTGGTACGCCGTCCGGTGTGCCCTGTGAAATGAAAGGTGGCATTCTTTATTTATTTATTCATTTATTCATTCATAACTGACAGCCTCGCGCTCCGCTCGTGCCCGGGCAGAAGAGGTGCTCCATTTTGGCTTAACTGTGACACACGCCCGCCCTCCTCCCCCGGAGCTTCCATTCGGTTAAACTTAGGGGCCGCTTGGCACCGCCCGTGCCCGGGGAAGGTGCTCCTCTTCGGCTTACTGTGACGCGAGCATGCCCTCCTCCTGCGGAGCTTCCATTCGGTTAAACTTAGGGGCCGCTTGGAACCGCCCGTGCCCGGGGAAGGTGCTCCTCTTCGGCTTACTGTGACGCGAGCATGCCCTCCTCCTCCGGAGCTTCCATTCGGTTAAACTTAGGGGCCGCTTGGCACCGCCCGTGCCCGGGGAAGGTGCTCCTCTACGGCTTAACTTCCACGCACGCCGGCCGGAGCTCTGGTACGGTCCGAACCGCGCGAAACGTCGCCACCGATCGTGTCCGGGGGAACGTGCTCTTCTTCGTCCACTCTCCTCTTCGCCCACGCTCTTCTTCGGCGCACGCCGGCCGTCTAACCGCTCCAGCGCCCCGTCGTGCCGCTCGGCGAAACTACAATGCCCCCGAATATTTTTTATACCCGCGAAGCACTGAACCCGCGAAAGGTGAACCGCGAAGTAGCGAGGGTTCACTGTATGTATAAGACCAAGACCTACAAAAAAGTCTCTTGGAGCAATGAGCTAGGTTTTACAGGAAGTCGGCCATTTTGAATTTACTTAAAAGGGGGCGGGTCACCACAATGGACTTTGTGTAGAAATTATTATTGGGGCCCGAGCAGCGACCGCGGCGAGGTCCCTATTGTTTTTGTAGAAAATATTATTACTTTTATTATTATTATTATTATTATTATTAGGGCCTGAGCAGCGACCGCTGCGAAGTCCCTATTGTTTTTGTAGAAATTATTATTATTATTATTTTTCCGATTGTTCGATCGCATTTTTGACCCCCGAAACATGCACAAAAACTCACCAAACTTGGCAGTCTCATCGGGCATGGCGAAAAATTTGATATTTTAACGTCTAATATGAACAGGAAGTGAGTTATGAATTTTTGAAAGTCCGACTTTTGCCCTTTTTTGCATGTTTACAGGGGTCATTCTTTTGCACCCTGATCCTAAAGGCTTCATCTGATTGCCTTAAAATTCTGTCTGTAGCATCTGAAGACCTGGGACAAACACTGGGGCTAAAATTTTTTGTTTCCGAAATACTATATGACGGGGGCGGGGCTTCAAAGTTTTCACTTAAGATTTCCTTCGCCGCAATGGACAAAATGCTTAATAACTCTCCTGCACATGCTGCTAAAAATCCAAAACTTCACATGTACATAAAGAGTCTGTACCTGAAGACATCTATATGTTTATATTCAGTTATACACCTTGCGCCAATCAATATCATTTTTTACATTTTGACGTACTGCACGGTGCCCTTTTAACGAATCTGATTGAAAATTGGCTAGAAAAGACTCAAGACATTGATCTTACTCTATCCCTATTTTTGTGACTTTCCTTCGAAGGGCGTGGCTATTACGGTGCCGCAGAGTCTGATTATTCTCCGTGGCAACAAAAGTTCCTGCAAAATGATTCAGATGATCCATCTTCTCGAAATTTTTCACATTTGAGGATATTCAGGCCCTGAAGACGGCTGCCAACTTATTTTTGATCGCAGTGGTAGCGCCACCAACTGGTTAAAACAAATACAAATTATTTTCGTTGATGTTTTTCTCCGGGCAGGTTAACAAAATCTACCTTATATTTGCTCGGATGAGTGTTTAGGCCTTGAGCATGTCACAATACGAAAGTCTTTCGCCTTCTTCAGAGTGTCACATGATGGTGCCTTGTGACCCGTCTTTATCAGATGATGTTCCATGAGGGCGTGACTTACCTGTCACAAGAATGAAGGCAAGTCACGCCCCCCGCTGTCCGTTCACTCCGCCAAGATGCTGGTCCAGGTGGTAGAGAGGATGAAGGCTCCCTTGTCTCTGTTCATGGTTTTTATGCCTCGCTTGCAGATCTCAATGGCCTCTCTGATCCAGCGCTGTTGTTTGTTCTCTTCTGTGCGGATGACCCTGCCCTTCTCCCGGTCCATGATGTGGTTTTCCCTTTTGCAGTGGTCAGTGATTGCTGATTTGTAATGTTCATGTTGTGCTTGTTCTTTTACTGCTCTGATTTTTTTCATTTTTTTGACAGGTAAGTCACACCCTCATGGAACATCAGCTCAAGACACCATCATGCGACACTCTGAAGAAGGCGAAAGACTCGCCGAAACATGTCAGTGAAAAAATTAACCTAAAACATAATTGTCTGCTTTTAATGAATCAGTCAAATATCAATAATAAGAAGACAAAATGAACCTAATACAAATAAATGAATGCTTAATAACTCCCCTGCACATGCTCCTAAAAATCCAAACCTTCACCTGTAAATAAAACGTCCCGACCTGAAGACATCTTAATGTTATTATTTTGTTATACACACAGTGCCGCCAAGTGGAATCAAAAATTTGTTTTTATTTTAATTTTCACGTACTGCACGGTTCCCTTTTGACGAATCCGACTGAAAATTAGTCAGAAAAGACTCAAGACAATGATCTTACTCTCTGCCGAATTTTGTGACGTTTTGGCAAAAGGCGTGGCTATTACGGTGCTGAAAAGTCCGATTGTACTCTGTGGCAACAAAAGCTCCGGCAACATGACTCAGATGATCCTATCATCTCGAAGTTGTACACATTTGAGGATACTTCAGCCCTGAAGACATCTACCGACTTATTTTTCATCGTAGTAGTAGCGCCACCAACTGGTAAAAGCTAATACAAGTTATTTTCTTGGATGTTTTTCTCCGTGCAACTCAACAAGGTTGCCCTCATATATGCTCGGATGACTGTTTCGGCCATGAGGATGTCACAATACGAAATTTGTCCTTTTTCGTGAAAAGTTTTGGGAGTGGCATTGCACTGTTCGGCAATAAAACAACGCTGATTATGAGGTTCTAAATATGAACGACAACTCGTGAAACTTAACACACACATCAGGCCGAGCAAATTTATCAATATTTTATACGTTAGTTGTGCAGCTTTTTTGAAATGGCTCGCCATGGCCCTCGAGAAATGTTAAAAAAAGCAGCCCTGATTGAGTGTTTCACCTCGCTTTTTGTAAATTTTATGGAGTACAGTGAACCCTCGGTTATCGCGGTTAATGGGGACCGAGACCACCCGCGAAAACTGAAAATCCGCGAAGTAGCGGCGCACCTTCAAAAATGCTTAAAAAAAATATACAATGTATATAATAAATATATATATATATATATATATACGGGGAGAGAGAGAGTGAAATTCATTTTATAACAAAAAAACCAAATTATTATTAAAACGTATTATTTTTTTATTCCCCAGCCATTCTTTTTGTATTTATTTAATTACTCCGACTTTTACCTGCTGGTACGCCGTCCGGTGTGCCCTGTGAAATGAAAGGTGGCATTCTTTATTTATTTATTCATTTATTCATTCATAACTGACAGCCTCGCGCTCCGCTCGTGCCCGGGCAGAAGAGGTGCTCCAATTCGGCTTAACTGTGACACACGCCCGCCCTCCTCCCCCGGAGCTTCCATTCGGTTAAACTTAGGGGCCGCTTGGCACCGCCGTGCCCGGGGAAGGTGCTACTCTTCGGCTTACTGTGACGCGAGCATGCCCTCCTCCTCCGGAGCTTCCATTCGGTTAAACTTAGGGGCCGCTTGGAACCGCCCGTGCCCGGGGAAGGTGCTCCTCTTCGGCTTACTGTGACGCGAGCATGCCCTCCTCCTCCGGAGCTTCCATTCGGTTAAACTCAGGGGCCGCTTGGAACCGCCCGTGCCCGGGGAAGGTGCTCCTCTTCGGCTTACTGTGACGCGAACATGCCCTCCTCCTCCGGAGCTTCCATTCGGTTAAACTTAGGGGCCGCTTGGCACCGCCCGTGCCCGGGGAAGGTGCTCCTCTATGGCTTAACTGCCACGCACGCCGGCCGGAGCTCTGGTACGGTCCGAACCGCGCGAAACGTCGCCACCGATCGTGTCCGGGGGAACGTGCTCTTCTTCGTCCACTCTCCTCTTCGCCCACGCTCTTCTTCGGCGCACGCCGGCCGTCTAACCGCTCCAGCGCCCCGTCGAGCCGCTCGGCGAAACTACAATGCCCCCGAATATTTTTTAGACCCGCGAAGCACTGAACCCGCGAAAGGTGAACCGCGAAGTAGCGAGGGTTCACTGTATGTATAAGACCAAGACCTACAAAAAAGTCTCTTGGAGCAATGAGCTAGGTTTTACAGGAAGTCGGCCATTTTGAATTTACTTAAAAGGGGGCGGGTCACCACAATGGACTTTGTGTAGAAATTATTATTGGGGCCCGAGCAGCGACCGCCGCGAGGTCCCTATTGTTTTTGTAGAAAATATTATTACTATTATTATTATTATTATTATTAGGGCCTGAGCAGCGACCGCTGCGAAGTCCCTATTGTTTTTGTAGGAATTATTATTATTATTATTTTTCCGATTGTTCGATCGCATTTTTGACCCCCGAAACATGCACAAAAACTCACCAAACTTGGCAGTCTCATCGGGCATGGCGAAAAATTTGATATTTTTTAACGTCTAATATGAACAGGAAGTGAGTTATGAATTTTTGAAAGTCCGACTTTTGCCCTTTTTTGCATGTTTACAGGGGTCATTCTTTTGCACCCTGATCCTAAAGGCTTCATCTGATTGCCTTAAAGTTCTGTCTGGAGCATCTTAAGACCTGGGACAAACACTGGGGCTAAAATTTTTTGTTTCCGAAATACTATATGACGGGGGCGGGGCTTCAAAGTTTTCACTTAAGATTTCCTTCGCCGCAATGGACAAAATGCTTAATAACTCTCCTGCACGTGCTGCTAAAAATCCAAAACTTCACATGTACATAAAGAGTCGGTACCTGAAGACATCTATATGTTTATATTCAGTTATACACCTTGCGCCAATCAATATAAATCTTTACATTTTGACGTACTGCACGGTGCCCTTTTAACGAATCCGATTGAAAATTGGCTAGAAAAGACTCAAGACATTGATCTTACTCTATCCCTATTTTTATGACTTTCCTTCAAAGGGCGTGGCTATTACGGTGCCGCAGAGTCTGATTATTCTCCGTGGCAACAAAAGTTCCTGCAAAATGATTCAGATGATCCATCTTCTGGAAATCTTTCACATTTGAGGATATTCAGGCCCTGAAGACGGCTGCCAACTTAATTTTGATCGCAGTGGTAGCGCCACCAACTGGTTAAAACAAATACAAATTATTTTCGTTGATGTTTTTCTTTGGGCAGGTTAACAAAATCTACCTTATATTTGCTCGGATGAGTGTTTAGACCTTGAGGATGTCACAATACGAAAGTCTTTCGCCTTCTTCAGAGTGTCACATGATGGTGTCTTGTGACCCGTCTTTATCAGCTGATGTTCCATGAGGGCGTGACTTACCTGTCACGAGAATGAAGGCAAGTCACGCCCCCCGCTGTCCGTTCACTCCGCCAAGATGCTGGTCCAGGTGGTAGAGAGGATGAAGGCTCCCTTGTCTCTGTTCATGGTTTTTATGCCTCGCTTGCAGATCTCAATGGCCTCTCTGATCCAGCGCTGTTGTTTGTTCTCTTCTGTGCGGATGACCCTGCCCTTCTCCCGGTCCATGATGTGGTTTTCCCTTTTGCAGTGGTCAGTGATTGCTGATTTGTAATGTTCATGTTGTGCTTGTTCTTTTACTGCTCTGATTTTTTCATTTTTTTGACAGGTAAGTCACACCCTCATGGAACATCAGCTGATAAAGACGGGTCTCAAGACACCATCATGCGACACTCTGAAGAAGGCAAAAGACTCGCCGAAACATGTCAGGTAAAAAATTAACCTCAAACATAATTGTCTGCTTTTAATGAATCAGTCAAATATCAATAATAAGAAGACAAAATGAACCTAATACAAATAAATGAATGCTTAATAACTCCCCTGCACATGCTCCTAAAAATCCAAACCTTCACCTGTAAATAAAACGTCCCGACCTGAAGACATCTTAATGTTATTATTTTGTTATACACACAGCGCCGCCAAGTGGAATCAAAAATTTGTTTTTATTTTAATTTTCACGTACTGCACGGTGCCCTTTTGACGAATCCGACTGAAAATTTGTCAGAAAAGACTCAAGACAATGATCTTACTCTCTGCCGAATTTTGTGACGTTTTGGCAAAAGGCGTGGCTATTACGGTGCTGAAAAGTCCGATTGTACTCTGTGGCAACAAAAGCTCCGGCAACATGACTCAGATGATCCTATCTTCTCGAAGTTGTACACATTTGAGGATAATTCAGCCCTGAAGACATCTACCGACTTATTTTTCATCGTAGTAGTAGCGCCACCAACTGGTAAAAGCTAATACAAGTTATTTTCTTGGATGTTTTTCTCCGTGCAACTCAACAAGGTCGCCCTCATATATGCTCGGATGACTATTTCGGCCATGAGGATGTCACAATACGAAATTTGTCCTTTTTCGTGAAAAGTTGTGGGAGTGGCATTGCACTGTTCGGCAATAAAACAACGCTGATTATGAGGTTCTAAATATGAACGACAACTCGTGAAACTTTACACACACATCAGGCCGAGCAAATTTATCAATATTTTATACGTTAGTTGTGCAGCTTTTTTTAAATGGCTCGCCATGGCCCTCGAGAAATGTTAAAAAAAGCAGCCCTGATTGAGTGTTTCACCTCGCTTTTTGTAAATTTTATGGAGTACAGTGAACCCTCGGTTATCGCGGTTAATGGGGACCGAGACCACCCGCGAAAACTGAAAATCCGCGAAGTAGCGGCGCACCTTCAAAAATGCTTAAAAAAAATATACAATATATATAATAAATATATATATATATATATATATATATATACGGGGAGAGAGAGAGTGAAATTCATTTTATAACAAAAAAACCAAATTATTATTAAAACGTATTATTTTTTTATTCCCCAGCCATTCTTTTTGTATTTATTTAATTACTCCGACTTTTACCTGCTGGTACGCCGTCCGGTGTGCCCTGTGAAATGAAAGGTGGCATTCTTTATTTATTTATTCATTTATTCATTCATAACTGACAGCCTCGCGCTCCGCTCGTGCCCGGGCAGAAGAGGTGCTCCAATTTGGCTTAACTGTGACACACGCCCGTCCTCCTCCCCCGGAGCTTCCATTCGGTTAAACTTAGGGGCCGCTTGGCACCGCCCGTGCCCGGGGAAGGTGCTCCTCTTCGGCTTACTGTGACGCGAGCATGCCCTCCTCCTCCGGAGCTTCCATTCGGTTAAACTTAGGGGCCGCTTGGAACCGCCCGTGCCCGGGGAAGGTGCTCCTCTTCGGCTTACTGTGACGCGAGCATGCCCTCCTCCTCCGGAGCTTCCATTCGGTTAAACTTAGGGGCCGCTTTGCACCGCCCGTGCCCGGGGAAGGTGCTCCTCTACGGCTTAACTGCCACGCACGCTGGCCGGAGCTCTGGTACGGTCCGAACCGCGCGAAACGTCGCCACCGATCGTGTCCGGGGGAACGTGCTCTTCTTCGTCCACTCTCCTCTTCGCCCACGCTCTTCTTCGGCGCACGCCGGCCGTCTAACCGCTCCAGCGCCCCGTCGTGCCGCTCGGCGAAACTACAATGCCCCCGAATATTTTTTAGACCCGCGAAGCACTGAACCCGCGAAAGGTGAACCGCGAAGTAGCGAGGGTTCACTGTATGTATAAGACCAAGACCTACAAAAAAGTCTCTTGGAGCAATGAGCTAGGTTTTACAGGAAGTCGGCCATTTTGAATTTACTTAAAAGGGGGCGGGTCACCACAATGGACTTTGTGTAGAAATTATTATTGGGGCCCGAGCAGCGACCGCGGCGAGGTCCCAATTGTTTTTGTAGAAAATATTATTACTTTTATTATTATTATTATTATTATTATTAGGGCCTGAGCAGCGACCGCTGCGAAGTCCCTATTGTTTTTGTAGAAATTATTATTATTATTATTTTTCCGATTGTTCGATCGCATTTTTGACCCCCGAAACATGCACAAAAACTCACCAAACTTGGCAGTCTCATCGGGCATGGCGAAAAATTTGATATTTTAACGTCTAATATGAACAGGAAGTGAGTTATGAATTTTTGAAAGTCCGACTTTTGCCCTTTTTTGCATGTTTACAGGGGTCATTCTTTTGCACCCTGATCCTAAAGGCTTCATCTGATTGCCTTAAAATTCTGTCTGTAGCATCTGAAGACCTGGCACAAACACTGGGGCTAAAATTTTTTGTTTCCGAAATACTATATGACGGGGGCGGGGCATCAAAGTTTTCACTTAAGATTTCCTTCGCCGCAATGGACAAAATGCTTAATAACTCTCCTGCACATGCTGCTAAAAATCCAAAACTTCACATGTACATAAAGAGTCTGTACCTGAAGACATCTATATGTTTATATTCAGTTATACACCTTGCGCCAATCAATATCATTTTTTACATTTTGACGTACTGCACGGTGCCCTTTTAACGGATCTGATTGAAAATTGGCTAGAAAAGACTCAAGACATTGATCTTACTCTATCCCTATTTTTGTGACTTTCCTTCGAAGGGCGTGGCTATTACGGTGCCGCAGAGTCTGATTATTCTCCGTGGCAACAAAAGTTCCTGCAAAATGATTCAGATGATCCATCTTCTCGAAGTTTTTCACATTTGAGGATATTCAGGCCCTGAAGACGGCTGCCAACTTATTTTTGATCGCAGTGGTAGCGCCACCAACTGGTTAAAACAAATACAAATTATTTTCGTTGATGTTTTTCTCCGGGCATGTTAACAAAATCTACCTTATATTTGCTCGGATGAGTGTTTAGGCCTTGAGCATGTCACAATATGAAAGTCTTTCGCCTTCTTCAGAGTGTCACATGATGGTGTCTTGTGACCCGTCTTTATCAGCTGATGTTCCATGAGGGCGTGACTTACCTGTCACAAGAATGAAGGCAAGTCACGCCCCCCGCTGTCCGTTCACTCCGCCAAGATGCTGGTCCAGGTGGTAGAGAGGATGAAGGCTCCCTTGTCTCTGTTCATGGTTTTTATGCCTCGCTTGCAGATCTCAATGGCCTCTCTGATCCAGCGCTGTTGTTTGTTCTCTTCTGTGCGGATGACCCTGCCCTTCTCCCGGTCCATGATGTGGTTTTCCCTTTTGCAGTGGTCAGTGATTGCTGATTTGTAATGTTCATGTTGTGCTTGTTCTTTTACTGCTCTGATTTTTTTCATTTTTTTGACAGGTAAGTCACACCCTCATGGAACATCAGCTCAAGACACCATCATGCGACACTCTGAAGAAGGCGAAAGACTCGCCGAAACATGTCAGGTAAAAAATTAACCTAAAACATAATTGTCTGCTTTTAATGAATCAGTCAAATATCAATAATAAGAAGACAAAATGAACCTAATACAAATAAATGAATGCTTAATAACTCCCCTGCACATGCTCCTAAAAATCCAAACCTTCACCTGTAAATAAAACGTCCCGACCTGAAGACATCGTAATGTTATTATTTTGTTGTACACACAGTGCCGCCAAGTGGAATCAAAAATTTGTTTTTATTTTAATTTTCACGTACTGCACGGTGCCCTTTTGACGAATCCGACTGAAAATTAGTCAGAAAAGACTCAAGACAATGATCTTACTCTCTGCCGAATTTTGTGACGTTTTGGCAAAAGGCGTGGCTATTAAGGTGCTGAAAAGTCCGATTGTACTCTGTGGCAACAAAAGCTCCGGCAACATGACTCAGATGATCCTATCTTCTCGAATTGTACACATTTGAGGATACTTCAGCCCTGAAGACATCTACCAACTTATTTTACATCGTAGTAGTAGCGCCACCAACTGGTAAAAGCTAATACAAGTTATTTTCTTGGATGTTTTTCTCCGTGCAACTCAACAAGGTCGCCCTCATATATGCTCGGATGACTGTTTCGGCCATGAGGATGTCACAATACGAAATTCGTCCTTTTTCGTGAAAAGTTGTGGGAGTGGCATTGCACTGTTCGGCAATAAAACAAAGCTGATTATTAGGTTCTAAATATGAACGACAACTCGTAAAACTTTACACACACATCAGGCCGAGCAAATTTATCAATATTTTATACGTTAGTTGTGCAGCTTTTTTGAAATGGCTCGCCATGGCCCTCGAGAAATGTTAAAAAAAGCAGCTCTGGTTGAGTGTTTCACCTCGCTTTTTGTAAATTTTATGGAGTACAGTGAACCCTCGGTTATCGCGGTTAATGGGGACCGAGACCACCCGCGAAAACTGAAAATCCGCGAAGTAGCGGCGCACCTTCAAAAATGCTTAAAAAAAATATACAATATATATAATAAATATATATATATATATATACGGGGAGAGAGAGAGTGAAATTCATGTTATAACAAAAAAACCAAATTATTATTAAAACGTATTATTTTTTTATTCCCCAGCCATTCTTTTTGTATTTATTTAATTACTCCGACTTTTACCTGCTGGTACGCCGTCCGGTGTGCCCTGTGAAATGAAAGGTGGCATTCTTTATTTATTTATTCATTTATTCATTCATAACTGACAGCCTCGAGCTCCGCTCGTGCCCGGGCAGAAGAGGTGCTCCAATTTGGCTTAACTGTGACACACGCCCGCCCTCCTCCCCCGGAGCTTCCATTCGGTTAAACTTAGGGGCCGCTTGGCACCGCCCGTGCCCGGGGAAGGTGCTCCTCTTCGGCTTACTGTGACGTGAGCATGCCCTCCTCCTCCGGAGCTTCCATTCGGTTAAACTTAGGGGCCGCTTGGAACCGCCCGTGCCCGGGGAAGGTGCTCCTCTACGGCTTAACTGCCACGCACGCCGGCCGGAGCTCTGGTACGGTCCGAACCGCGCGAAACGTCGCCACCGATCGTGTCCGGGGGAACGTGCTCTTCTTCGTCCACTCTCCTCTTCGCCCACGCTCTTCTTCGGCGCACGCCGGCCGTCTAATCTCTCCAGCGACCCGTCGTGCCGCTCGGCGAAACTACAATGCCCCAGAATATTTTTTAGACCCGCGAAGCACTGAACCCGCGAAAGGTGAACCGCGAAGTAGCGAGGGTTCACTGTATGTATAAGACCAAGACCTACAAAAAAGTCTCTTGGAGCAATGAGCTAGGTTTTACAGGAAGTCGGCCATTTTGAATTTACTTAAAAGGGGGCGGGTCACCACAATGGACTTTGTGTAGAAATTATTATTGGGGCCCGAGCAGCGACCGCGGCGAGGTCCCTATTGTTTTTGTAGAAAACATTATTACTTTTATTATTATTATTATTATTATTATTATTATTAGGGCCTGAGCAGCGACCGCTGCGAAGTCCCTATTGTTTTTGTAGAAATTATTATTATTATTATTTTTCCGATTGTTCGATCGCATTTTTGACCCCCGAAACATGCACAAAAACTCACCAAACTTGGCAGTCTCATCGGGCATGGCGAAAAATTTGATATTTTAACGTCTAATATGAACAGGAAGTGAGTTATGAATTTTTGAAAGTCCGACTTTTGCCCTTTTTTGCATGTTTACAGGGGTCATTCTTTTGCACCCTGATCCTAAAGGCTTCATCTGATTGCCTTAAAATTCTGTCTGTAGCATCTGAAGACCTGGGACAAACACTGGGGCTAAAATTTTTTGTTTCCGAAATACTATATGACGGGGGCGGGGCTTCAAAGTTTTCACTTAAGATTTCCTTCGCCGCAATGGACAAAATGCTTAATAACTCTCCTGCACATGCTGCTAAATATCCAAAACTTCACATGTACATAAAGAGTCTGTACCTGAAGACATCTATAAGTTTATATTCAGTTATACACCTTGCGCCAATCAATATCATTTTTTACATTTTGACGTACTGCACGGTGCCCTTTTAACGAATCCGATTGAAAATTGGCTAGAAAAGACTCAAGACATTGATCTTACTCTATCCCTATTTTTATGACTTTCCTTCAAAGGGCGTGGCTATTACGGTGCCGCAGAGTCTGATTATTCTCCGTGGCAAAAAAAGTTCCTGCAAAATGATTCAGATGATCCATCTTCTGGAAATCTTTCACATTTGAGGATATTCAGGCCCTGAAGACGGCTGCCAACTTATTTTTGATCGCAGTGGTAGCGCCACCAACTGGTTAAAACAAATACAAATTATTTTCGTTGATGTTTTTCTCCGGGCAGGTGAACAAAATCTACCTTATATTTGCTCGGATGAGTGTTTAGGCCTTGAGCATGTCACAATACGAAAGTCTTTCGCCTTCTTCAGAGTGTCACATGATGGTGTCTTGTGACCCGTCTTTATCAGCTGATGTTCCATGAGGGCGTGACTTACCTGTCACAAGAATGAAGGCAAGTCACGCCCCCCGCTGTCCGTTCACTCCGCCAAAATGCTGCTCCAGGTGGTAGAGAGGATGAAGGCTCCCTTGTCTCTGTTCATGGTTTTTATGCCTCGCTTGCAGATCTCAATGGCCTCTCTGATCCAGCGCTGTTGTTTGTTCTCTTCGGTGCGGATGACCCTGCCCTTCTCCCGGTCCATGATGTGGTTTTCGCTTTTGCAGTGGTCAGTGATTGCTGATTTGTAATGTTCATGTTGTGCTTGTTCTTTTACTGCTCTGATTTTTCATTTTTTTGACAGGTAAGTCACACCCTCATGGAACATCAGCTGATAAAGACGGGTCTCAAGACACCATCATGCGACACTCTGAAGAAGGCGAAAGACTCGCCGAAACATGTCAGGTAAAAAATTAACCTAAAACATAATTGTCTGCTTTTAATGAATCAGTCAAATATCAATAATAAGAAGACAAAATGAACCTAATACAAATAAATGAATGCTTAATAACTCCCCTGCACATGCTCCTAAAAATCCAAACCTTCTGTCATGATACGCGTCGGGCATGACAGCCTTTTGTTATTGTTTTCGTCACCTCCCTGCCATGTGTCTTTTGTTATTGTTTTCGTCACCTCCCTGCCATGTGCTTTGTGTTATTGTTTTCGTTCTCACCAGCCACGCACCTGTTCCCAGTTCACGATCACACACCTGCTCCCCATCTGCTCCCCTGATTACCGGACTATTTATACCTCCCATGCCCTCAACCCAGTGTCGGGTCATTATCCCGTTTGGCTCCCTGTTGCTGCGTCACGGACTGTCACGACCGCTCCTAGATCTCGTTCCTGCTCTGGTTCTCGTTTCCGTCCTCGTTCCGGCCCTTTATCCTTGTCCCAGTTAGTCGCGTCCTGTTTGCCCTTGTTGTTTGTATCCTGCCTCGCTGTTTGTCCTCGTTTGATCCCTTCAATAAATTCCCCTTAACATCATCCATTTCCCTGCCTCCTCGCCTATTGGGTCCACCTCCTCCTTGCCATAAGGCAATCCTGACAGAATGACCCGACCCAGAAAAAAGGACCCAGCGAGGGGCTCGCGGCGGCGTCATGGACACCGCCGCACGGACCCCCCCCACCAACCCGCCGATCAGCTCAGCACCACGTCTGCCACGCTACCCGCTTACCCCGCTTACGAGGACGAGCTCGCAAGTGTCGTCTACATGCTGGACTCCCGCCGCACTGAGCTGAGTGCACAAATGGCCCAGATAGCGGAGCGGGTGGCCTCGATAGCGGCGAAGGGCGCCGCCGAGGCACCATCCCGGGAGACTCTCAAGGAGCTGACAGCCCAGATCGCGGCGCTGAAGGTCCAGACGGTGGAGAGCATGAGGCAGTCTCTCTCGCTGCAGGCCCAGCTGGCTGACAGAAAGCAGGCTGAAAGGGGTCACGCCTCCACGTCAGCTGCCGCAACCCATGTCGCCTCCACGCCAGCTGCAGCAGCCCATGCAGTCTCCCCGCCAGCTGCTGAGCCCTGCCACGGCTCCCCGCCAGCTGCTGAGTCCCTTCCCGGCTCCCCGCCAGCCGCAGCGCCCCTTCCCGGCTGCCCGCCAGCGGCTGAGTCCCTCCCCGGCTCCCCGCCAGCCGCAGCGTCCCTTCCCGGCTGCCCGCCAGCTGCTGAGTCCCTTCCCGGCTCCCCGCCAGCCGCAGCGTCCCTTCCCGGCTGCCCCCCAGCCGCAGCGTCCCATCCCGGCTCCTCGCCAGCTGCTGAACCCTGTTCCGGCTCCCCGGCAGCTGCCGAGCCCCTTCCCGGCTCCCCGCCAGCTGCCGAGCCCCTTCCCGGTTCCCCGCCAGCTGCCGAGCCCCGTCCCGGCGCTCTGCCAGCTGCTGAGCCCCGTCTCGGCTCCCCGCTAGCTGCTGAGCCCCGTTCCGGCGCCCCGCCAGCTGCCGAGCCCCTTCCCGGCTCCCCGCCAGCTGCCGAGCCCCGTTCCGGCTCCACGCCAGCGGATGAGTCAAGTGCCGGCTCCCCGCCAGCGGATGAGTCCTGTTCCGGCTCCTCCCCAGCTGTTGAGTCCCGTCCGGACTTCCTGCCAGCTGCTGAACCCCGTTCCGGCTCCCCGCCAGTTGATACGCCCCGTCCCGGCTCACCCCAAGCTGGGGGGGCCCGTTCTGGCCTCCTGAGAGCTGCTGACCCCCCCTCCGGCGCCTCGCCACCGCCACAAGTCCCTGTTCTGGCGGAGCACGTCCTGCGTCCGCCACCAGCCCCTGTTCCGGCGGAGCACGCCCTGCGTCCGCCACAAGTCCCTGTTCCGGCGGAGCACGCCCTGCGTCCGCCACCAGTCCCTGTTCCGGCGGAGCACGCCATGCGTCCGCCACAAGTCCCAGTTCTGGCGGAGCACGTTCGGCGTCCGCCACAAGTCCCTGGTCCGGCGGAGCACGCCCTGCGTCCGCCACCAGTCCCTGTTCCGGCGGAGCATGTCCTGCGTCCGCCACAAGTCCCTGTTCCGGCGGAGCACGTCCTGCGTCCGCCACAAGTCCCTATCCCGGCGGAGCACGCCCGGTGTCCGCCATCAGTCCCTGTTCCGGCGGAGCACGTCCTGCGTCCGCCACAAGTCCCTGTTCCGGCGGAGCACGCCCTGCGTCCGCCACCAGTCCCTGTTCCGGCGGAGCACGCCATGCGTCCGCCACAAGTCCCAGTTCTGGCGGAGCACGTTCGGCGTCCGCCACAAGTCCCTGGTCCGGCGGAGCACGCCCTGCGTCCGCCACCAGTCCCTGTTCCTGCGGAGCACGCCATGCGTCCGCCACAAGTCCCTGTTCTGGCGGAGCACGTTCTGTGTCCGCCACAAGTCCCTGTTCTGGCGGAGCACGTCCTGCGTCCGCCACCAGTCCCTGTTCCGGCGGAGCACTCCATGCGTCCGCCCCAAGTCCCTGTTCCGGCGGAGCACTCCATGCGTCCGCCCCAAGTCCCTGTTCCGGCGGAGCACGCCATGCCTCCGCCACAAGTCCCTGCTCTGGCGGAGCACGTCCTGCGTCCGCCACAAGTCCCTGTTCCGGCGGAGCACGCCATGCGTCCGCCACAAATCCCTGCTTCGGCGGTGCCAGACGGCCCGCCGCCAACCCAATTCCCTGTCCCGGCGGCGCCCGAGGACACGCCATTGCTTCCCGTCACTCCCTCGGCGGTGCTCGACGATCCGCCGTCGCCCCAAGCTCCTTTTTCGGCGGAACTCGACGATTCGCCGGCGCTCCAGTTTCCTGCCTGGGCGGTGGACGACGACCCGCCGTCGCTTCTCGTCTCTGTCACAGCGGCTCCCGACGAAGCGCCGCCGCTCCACGTTCCTGTCTCAGCGGGGTTGGAGGACCAGCCGCCGTGCCACGTTCCGGTCTCGGCGGGGTTCGAGGACCAGCCGCCGCTCCACGTTCCTGTCTCGGCGGGGTTCGAGGACCAGCCGCCGCTCCACGTTCCTGTCTCGGCGGGGTTGGAGGACCAGCCGCCGTGCCACGTTCCTGTCTCAGCGGGGTTGGAGGACCAGCCGCCGCCTGCCGCCCTTGCCTCGGCGGCATCCGACGAACCGCCACCACTCCACGTTCCTGTCCCGGCGGGGCTTGACAACCAGCCGCCGCTCCACTTTCCTGTCTCTGCAGGGTTCGAGGACCAGCCGCCATGCCACGTTCCTGTCTCGGCGGGGTTCGACGACCAGCCGCCGCTCCACGTTCCGGTCTCGGCGGGGTTCGAGGACCAGCCGCCGCTCCACGTTCCTGTCTCGGCGGGGTTCGAGGACCAGCCGCCGCTCCACGTTCCTGTCTCGGCGGGGTTCGAGGACCAGCCGCCGCTCCACGTTCCTGTCTCGGCGTGGTTCGACGACCAGCCGCCGCTCCGCGTTCCTGTCCCGGCGGGGTTCGACGACCAGCCGCCGCCGCCGCTCCACGTTCCTGTCTCGGCGGGGTTCGACGACCAGCCGCCGCCGCCGCTCCACGTTCCTGTCTCGGCGGGGTTCGACGACCAGCCGCCGCTCCATGTTCCGGTCTCGGCGGGGTTCGACGACCAGCCGCCGCACCAAGTGCCTGCCTCGACGGCGGTCGACGACCAGCCGCCGCACCAAGTGCCTGCCTCGACGGCGGTCGACGTCCCACCGCCACGTCTCGTCCCGGCTCCGGCGGGGTCCGGCGTTCCACCATGCCTCGTCTCCGTCTCGGCGGCGTCCGACGTCCCGCCATCACTCCAAGTTCCTGCCTCGGCTGCGCCCGCCTCAACGCCGGTCCAAGCTCCGTCCTCTGCAGCACCCAGCGTCCCGCCGCCGCCCCTCGTCTCAGCCCCATCAGCGGACTCAAGGTGGAGTTCGGGTCGTCCCGGACGTCCGCCTGAATGGCCCCATCGGGACGTATTGGTCTGGCCACCCGCACGGCCCCCTGAAGGGCCACGAAAGGACTCGCTGGTCTGGCCCCCCGGGCATCCGCCAGACCGGCCTCGATCACGGGTCGTTGACCCACCTCCCGACCCCTTCCGCCCACCCTTGTTTTTGGGACATGGTTTTTTCGTTTTTGTTATTCTTGGGGACGGCTGGAATCCGTCCCTTGAGGGGGGGTACTGTCATGATACGCGTCGGGCATGACAGCCTTTTGTTATTGTTTTCGTCACCTCCCTGCCATGTGTCTTTTGTTATTGTTTTCGTCACCTCCCTGCCATGTGCTTTGTGTTATTGTTTTCGTTCTCACCAGCCACGCACCTGTTCCCAGTTCACGATCACACACCTGCTCCCCATCTGCTCCCCTGATTACCGGACTATTTATACCTCCCATGCCCTCAACCCAGTGTCGGGTCATTATCCCGTTTGGCTCCCTGTTGCTGCGTCACGGACTGTCACGACCGCTCCTAGATCTCGTTCCTGCTCTGGTTCTCGTTTCCGTCCTCGTTCCGGCCCTTTATCCTTGTCCCAGTTAGTCGCGTCCTGTTTGCCCTTGTTGTTTGTATCCTGCCTCGCTGTTTGTCCTCGTTTGATCCCTTCAATAAATTCCCCTTAACATCATCCATTTCCCTGCCTCCTCGCCTATTGGGTCCACCTCCTCCTTGCCATAAGGCAATCCTGACACCTTCACCTGTAAATAAAACGTCCCGACCTGAAGACATCTTAATGTTATTATTTTGTTATACACACAGTGCCGCCAAGTGGAATCAAAAATTTGTTTTTATTTTAATTTTCACGTACTGCACGGTGCCCTTTTGACGAATCCGACTGAAAATTAGTCAGAATAGACTCAAGACAATGATCTTACTCTCTGCCGAATTTTGTGACGTTTTGGCAAAAGGCGTGGCTATTAAGGTGCTGAAAAGTCCGATTGTACTCTGTGGCAACAAAAGCTCCGGCAACATGACTCAGATGATCCTATCTTCTCGAAGTTGTACACATTTGAGGATACTTCAGCCCTGAAGACATCTACCAACTTATTTTACATCGTAGTAGTAGCGCCACCAACTGGTAAAAGCTAATACAAGTTATTTTCTTGGATGTTTTTCTCCGTGCAACTCAACAAGGTCGCCCTCATATATGCTCGGATGACTGTTTCGGCCATGAGGATGTCACAATACGAAATTCGTGATTTTTCGTGAAAAGTTGTGGGAGTGGCATTGCACTGTTCGGCAATAAAACAAAGCTGATTATGAGGTTCTAAATATGAACGACAACTCGTAAAACTTTACACACACATCAGGCCGAGCAAATTTATCAATATTTTATACGTTAGTTGTGCAGCTTTTTTTAAATGGCTCGCCATGGCCCTCGAGAAATGTTAAAAAAAAAGCAGCTCTGGTTGAGTGTTTCACCTCGCTTTTTGTAAATTTTATGGAGTACAGTGAACCCTCGGTTATCGCGGTTAATGGGGACCGAGACCACCCGCGAAAACTGAAAATCCGCGAAGTAGCGGCGCACCTTCAAAAATGCTTAAAAAAAAATACAATATATATAATAAATATATAAATATATATATATATATATATATATATATATATATATATATACGGGGGGAGAGAGAGAGAGAGAGTGAAATTCATGTTATAACAAAAAAACCAAATTATTATTAAAACGTATTATTTTTTTATTCCCCAGCCATTCTTTTTGTATTTATTTAATTACTCCGACTTTTACCTGCTGGTACGCCGTCCGGTGTGCCCTGTGAAATGAAAGGTGGCATTCTTTATTTATTTATTCATTTATTCATTCATAACTGACAGCCTCGCGCTCCGCTCGTGCCCGGGCAGAAGAGGTGCTCCAATTCGGCTTAACTGTGACACACGCCCGCCCTCCTCCCCCGGAGCTTCCATTCGGTTAAACTTAGGGGCCGCTTGGCACCGCCGTGCCCGGGGAAGGTGCTCCTCTTCGGCTTACTGTGACGCGAGCATGCCCTCCTCCTCCGGAGCTTCCATTCGGTTAAACTTAGGGGCCGCTTGGAACCGCCCGTGCCCGGGGAAGGGGCTTCTCTTCGGCTTACTGTGACGCGAGCATGCCCTCCTCCTCCGGAGCTTCCATTCGGTTAAACTTAGGGGCCGCTTGGAACCGCCCGTGCCCGGGGAAGGTGCTCCTCTTCGGCTTACTGTGACGCGAACATGCCCTCCTCCTCCGGAGCTTCCATTCGGTTAAACTTAGGGGCCGCTTGGCACCGCCCGTGCCCGGGGAAGGTGCTCCTCTACGGCTTAACTGCCACGCACGCCGGCCGGAGCTCTGGTACGGTCCGAACCGCGCGAAACGTCGCCACCGATCGTGTCCGGGGGAACGTGCTCTTCTTTGTCCACTCTCCTCTTCGCCCACGCTCTTCTTCGGCGCACGCCGGCCGTCTAACCGCTCCAGCGCCCCGTCGTGCCGCTTGGCGAAACTACAATGCCCCCGAATATTTTTTAGACCCGCGAAGCACTGAACCCGCGAAAGGTGAACCGCGAAGTAGCGAGGGTTCACTGTATGTATAAGACCAAGACCTACAAAAAAGTCTCTTGGAGCAATGAGCTAGGTTTTACAGGAAGTCGGCCATTTTGAATTTACTTAAAAGGGGGCGGGTCACCACAATGGACTTTGTGTAGAAATTATTATTGGGGCCCGAGCAGCGACCACGGCGAGGTCCCTATTGTTTTTGTCGAAAATATTATTACTTTTATTATTATTATTATTATTATTATTATTATTAGGGCCTGAGCAGCGACCGCTGCGAATTCCCTATTGTTTTTGTAGAAATTAGTATTATTATTATTTTTCCGATTGTTCGATCGCATTTTTGACCCCCGAAACATGCACAAAAACTCACCAAACTTGGCAGTCTCATCGGGCATGGCGAAAAATTTTATATTTTTTAACGTCTAATATGAACAGGAAGTGAGTTATGAATTTTTGAAAGTACGACTTTTGCCCTTTTTTGCATGTTTACAGGGGTCATTCTTTTGCACCCTGATCCTAAAGGCTTCATCTGATTGCCTTAAAGTTCTGTCTGGAGCATCTTAAGACCTGGGACAAACACTGGGGCTAAAATTTTTTGTTTCCGAAATACTATATGACGGGGGTGGGGCTTCAAAGTTTTCACTTAAGATTTCCTTCGCCGCAATGGACAAAATGCTTAATAACTCTCCTGCACATGCTGCTAAAAATCCAAAACTTCACATGTACATAAAGAGTCGGTACCTGAAGACATCTATATGTTTATATTCAGTTATACACCTTGCGCCAATCAATATCAATTTTTACATTTTGACGTACTGCTCGGTGCCCTTTTAACGAATCCGATTGAAAATTGGCTAGAAAAGACTCAAGACATTGATCTTACTCTATCCCTATTTTTACGACTTTCCTTCAAAGGGCGTGGCTATTACGGTGCCGCAGAGTCTGATTATTCTCCGTGGCAACAAAAGTTCCTGCAAAATGATTCAGATGATCCATCTTCTGGAAATCTTTCACATTTGAGGATATTCAGGCCCTGAAGACGGCTGCCAACTTATTTTTGATCGCAGTGGTAGTGCTACCAACTGGTTAAAACAAATACAAATTATTTTCGTTGATGTTTTTCTCCGGGCAGGTGAACAAAATCTACCTTATATTTGCTCGGATGAGTGTTTAGGCCTTGAGCATGTCACAATACGAAAGTCTTTCGCCTTCTTCAGAGTGTCACATGATGCTGTCTTGTGACCCGTCTTTATCAGCTGATGTTCCATGAGGGCGTGACTTACCTGTCACAAGAATGAAGGCAAGTCACGCCCCCCGCTGTCCGTTCACTCCGCCAAGATGCTGGTCCAGGTGGTAGAGAGGATGAAGGCTCCCTTGTCTCTGTTCATGGTTTTTATGCCTCGCTTGCAGATCTCAATGGCCTCTCTGATCCAGCGCTGTTGTTTGTTCTCTTCTGTGCGGATGACCCTGCCCTTCTCCCGGTCCATGATGTGGTTTTCCCTTTTGCAGTGGTCAGTGATTGCTGATTTGTAATGTTCATGTTGTGCTTGTTCTTTTACTGCTCTGATTTTTTCATTGTTTTGACAGGTAAGTCACACCCTCATGGAACATCAGCTCAAGACACCATCATGCGACACTCTGAAGAAGGCGAAAGACTCGCCGAAACATGTCAGGTAAAAAATTAACCTAAAACATAATTGTCTGCTTTTAATGAATCAGTCAAATATCAATAACAAGAAGACAAAATGAACCTAATACAAATAAATGAATGCTTAATAACTCCCCTGCACATGCTCCTAAAAATCCAAACCTTCACCTGTAAATAAAACGTCCCGACCTGAAGACATCTTAATGTTATTATTTTGTTATACACACAGTGCCGCCAAGTGGAATCAAAAATTTGTTTTTATTTTAATTTTCACGTACTGCACGGTGCCCTTTTGACGAATCCGACTGAAAATGAGTCAGAAAAGATTCAAGACAATGATCTTACTCTCTGCCGAATTTTGTGACGTTTTGGCAAAAGGCGTGGCTATTAAGGTGCTGAAAAGTCCGATTGTACTCTGTGGCAACAAAAGCTCCGGCAACATGACTCAGATGATCCTATCTTCTCGAAGTTGTACACATTTGAGGATACTTCAGCCCTGAAGACATCTACCAACTTATTTTACATCGTAGTAGTAGCGCCACCAACTGGTAAAAGCTAATACAAGTTATTTTCTTGGATGTTTTTCTCCGTGCAACTCAACAAGGTCGCCCTCATATATGCTCGGATGACTGTTTCGGCCATGAGGATGTCACAATACGAAATTCGTCCTTTTTCATGAAAAGTTGTGGGAGTGGCATTGCACTGTTCGGCAACAAAACAAAGCTGATTATGAGGTTCTAAATATGAACGACAACTTGTAAAACTTTACACACACATCAGGCCGAGCAAATTTATCAATATTTTATACGTTAGTTGTGCAGCTTTTTTGAAATGGCTCGCCATGGCCCTCGAGAAATGTTAAAAAAAGCAGCTCTGGTTGAGTGTTTCACCTCGCTTTTTGTAAATTTTATGGAGTACAGTGAACCCTCGGTTATCGCGGTTAATGGGGACCGAGACCACCCGCGAAAACTGAAAATCCGCGAAGTAGCGGCGCACCTTCAAAAATGCTTAAAAAAAATAAACAGGTCACTGCTCGGGCCCTAATAATAATAATAATAATAATTTCCACAAAAACAATGGGGACCTCGTAGCGGTCGCTGCTCGGGCCCTAATAATAATTTCTACAAAAACAATAGGGACCTCGCCGCGGTCGCTGCTCGGGCCCCAATAATAATTTCTACACAAAGTCCATTGTGGTGACCCGCCCCCTTTTAAGTAAATTCAAAATGGCCGACTTCCTGTAAAACCTAGCTCATTGCTCCAAGAGTCTTTTTTGTAGGTCTTGGTCTTATACATACAGTGAACCCTCGCTACTTGGCGGTTCACCTTTCGCGGGTTCAGTGCTTCGCGGGTCTAAAAAATATTCGGGGGCATTGTAGTTTCGCCGAGCGGCACGACGGGGCGCTGGAGCGGTTAGACGGCCGGCGTGCACCAAAGAAGAGCGTGGGCGAAGAGGAGAGTGGACGAAGAAGAGCACGTTCCCCCGGACACGATCGGTGGCGACGTTTCGCGCGGTTCGGACAGTACCAGAGCTCCGGCCGGCGTGCGTGGCAGTTAAGCCGTAGAGGAGCACCTTCCCCGGGCACGGGCGGTGCCAAGCGGCCCCTAAGTTTAACCGATTGGAAGCTCCGGAGGAGGAGGGCATGCTCGCGTGGCAGTTAAGCCGTAGAGGAGCACCTTCCCCGGGCACGGGCGGTGCCAAGCGGCCCCTAAGTTTAACCGAATGGAAGCTCCGGAGGAGGAGGGCATGCTCGCGTCACAGTAAGCCGAAGAGGAGCACCTTCCCCGGGCACGGGCGGTTCCAAGCGGCCCCTAAGTTTAACCGAATGGAAGCTCCGGAGGAGGAGGGCATGCTCGCGTCACAGTAAGCCGAAGAGGAGCACCTTCCCCGGCCACGGGCGGTTCCAAGCGGCCCCTAAGTTTAACCGAATGGAAGCTCCGGAGGAGGAGGGCATGCTCGCGTCACAGTAAGCCGAAGAGGAGCACCTTCCCCGGGCACGGGCGGTGCCAAGCGGCCCCTAAGTTTAACCGAATGGAAGCTCCGGGGGAGGAGGGTGGGCGTGTGTCACAGTTAAGCCGAATTGGAGCACCTCTTCCGCCCGGGCACGAGCGGAGCGCGAAGCTGTCAGTTATGAATGAATAAATGAATAAATAAATAAATAAATAAAGAATGGCACCTTTCATTTCACAGGGCACACCAGACGGCGTACCAGCAGGTAAAAGTCTGAGTAATTAAATAAATACAAAAAGAATGGCTGGGGAATAAAAAAATAATACGTTTTAATAATAATTTGGTTTTTTTGTTCTAACATGAATTTCACTCTCTCTCTCTCTCCCCGTATATATATATATATATATTTATTATATATATTGTATTTTTTTTTAAGCATTTTTGAAGGTGCGCCGCTACTTCGCGGATTTTCAGTTTTCGCGGGTGGTCTCGGTCCCCATTAACCGCGATAACCGAGGGTTCACTGTACTCCATAAAATTTACAAAAAGCGAGGTGAAACACTCAACCAGGGCTGCTTTTTTTAACATTTCTCGAGGGCCATGGCGAGCCATTTCAAAATAGCTGCACAACTAACGTATAAAATATTGATAAATTTGCTCTGCCTGATGTGTGTGTAAAGTTTCACGAGTTGTCGTTCATATTTAGAACCTCATAATCAGCGTTGTTTTATTGCCCACAACTTTTCACGAAAAAGGATGAATTTCGTATTGTGACATCCTCATGGCCGAAACAGTCATCCGAGCATATATGAGGGCGACCTTGTTGAGTTGCACGGAGAAAAACATCCAAAAAAATAACTTGTATTAGCTTTTACCAGTTGGTGGCGCTACTACTACGATGAAAAATAAGTTGGTGGATGTCTTCAGGGCTGAAGTATCCTCAAATGTGTACAACTTCGAGAAGATAGTATCATCTGAGTAATGTTGCCGGAGCTTTTGTTGCCACAGAGTACAATCGGACTTTTCAGCACCGTAATAGGCACGCCTTTTGCCAAAACGTCACAAAATTCGGCAGAGAGTAAGTGAGTCTTTTCTGACTAATTTTCAGTCGGATTCGTCAAAAGGGCACCGTGCAGTACGTGAAAATTAAAATTAAAAAAAATTTTTGATTCCACTTGGCGGCGCTGTGTGTATAATTTTTTTCAGCATGGGCACAAGAATTCCACCGAACATCGCCAGTTCAATGGGATTTTGGTTAAGTCCGCAAATAATAGTGAACAATATACTTTGGCTGCGCGCTCAAATAATTTTACTCGTATATACTTCAATGAGGGTGTAGTGTGGGTATCGGGATCTTTAACACGCCCTAACACGAAGCTGACTCTCCAACCGCCACAGCCTTTTAATGACGAAATTATAAAATAAACAAAAACACTGTTCAACAACATAAAATAAAATAAAAAATCACATCATACTTACATTTATAAACTTTAATCCTCAAGAACATTATTCTCAGGTTGACCGAAAGACGAGGACACGGGAGCGCCTCGGGCATGTTCTTCTTCCTTGTGTAGGCGAATGACGTTTTAAGGTGCTTGTCCGCCACCTGCTGTGCTGAACTATGTATTAAATAAGAAAAGCAAATTGTTGAATGTTTTTTCCCCAATGAAGACTGAATTGTAAAATACCCGGAAATGGCTTTTCTGTTTTATTGTGCATTTAAAAAAAATTCAGATTGTCCTTTTTTGTTGAGATAATTGTTGAATATTGAAATTGCACATGTAACTGGTAATTTAGTTTTAGATATTATTTGAACCAGTGGAGGGCCATGCATTTCACACCTGGGCCTTCAATGAAGTCCTACTTCGTCCTACTTGAATAAATCCCCCTCATAATACCATAATTTATGACACCACGGGTGGACAAACAATATACAGAAAAGCACTTAGACAGCACTGACCGAGTGTTGGACGATATAGCTTCTCTTGAAAGGTCCGTGTTGAAAATGGCCTCGCAAGTGAATCTTCAATTTCTAAAGATAAAGATGTCTTTTAATTGTCCCATAACGGGGACATTTGCAGTGTTACAGCAGCAAAGATATACATCACACAGTGGCACCGACGTAATGTAGCCGTTAATGTATAACATTGGCAGCAGGCATTCATAAAAAGCATGCAAATATACACAGTATATACGTATATACACAGATCCCCATGTATATACACACTTACAGCCCACAACATATACAAGTGTAAGGAAACACTCCTAATGCCTGTCTATGGTTCAGAGGGGAAATAAATAAAAACGCTGCAATGATAAAAAAAAATACTGAATGATTGAAAATACTGCAATGATAAAAATACTGCAAGAATAAAAGTACTGTACCCAGCCAACATGTCCAACTGGGCCCCAAATGGGGTAAATGCGGGATTCCTGGGTACCAAGTGGGAATGGGCTAGAAGTGGGCAATGGTACAGGGTTCCATGTGGGCGCCATCTGGGATTGGTGGGCATGGGCTTAAACTGGGCAAATGTTGTGGGTGCAATACGGGTTGTGTATGGGCTAAGTGGGCATGGGTTAGAACTGGTAAAGATAAAGATAAAGATGTCCTTTATTAGTCCCACAATGGGGAAATTTGAGGTGTTACAGCAGCAAAGATATAGCTCACACAGAGTCGGCGGCGTAATGTAGCCGTTAATGTATAACATTAGCAGCAGACATTCATAAAAAGCATGCAAATATACACAGTATAAACGTATCTAAGTGTAAGGAAAGACTCCTAATGTCTGTCCATTATACAGAGGGGAAAATGCTGTAATGATAAAAACTACTGAATCTACTACTGAAACCATTTATAGGTCCTATTTGGGTTATGTGTGGGCTAAGTGGGCATGGGTTAGAACTGGTCAACCATGTGAGGGTCTCATATGGGCTGTATATGGGCAAAGTGGGCATGGGTTAGAGCTGGTCAACCATGTCTGGGTCCTATTTGGGTTATGTGTGGGCTAAGTGGGCATGGGTTAGAAGTGGTCACCATTTATCGGTCCTGTTTGGGTTATGTGTGGGATAAGTGGGCATAGGTTAGAGCTGGTCAACCATGTCTGGGTCCTGTTATGGGTTATAGATGAGCTAAGCGGGCATGGGTTTGAAAATTTGTTCTGGAGCCTTTTTGATATTTAATGCATGCTATGCTAATAGTAACCACCCGAAGACTATTCTCAGTAGAACTATTCAATGGATGCCAAAACGATAGAGACATGGCCATGGAGCCTATGCTGCGAGATTGTGAAAGGACTAAAATAAGTGTAGGATTTTTGAGGACCAGAAGTCAGCTTTTATTAGGTTTGACATTGATTTAACTTATGGAACAATGCAAATTATGGTCGGGTTGTTGTTGGACTTTTTCCGCTTTTGACTAATGGACGGGTGTTTTTATTTTCTGGGACTCTTTAGAACAAGCGGCACGGTGGCGGACTGGTTAGCAAGTCCGCATCACAGTACAGAAGTGCAAGGTTCTCCCTGTGCCTGCTAGGGTTTTCGCCGGTTTCCTCCCACTTTCCAAAAACATCCATGATAGGTTGATTGGTCACTGGTCCAAGGTCTGAGTGTGAGAGCGGATGGTTGCTTGTCTCTGTGTGCCCTGCGATTGACTGGCAACCAGTTCAGGGTGTACCCTGTCGACTGCCCGAAGACAGCTGGGATAGGCTCCAGCACTCCCGGGGACCCTTGTGAGGACAAGAAGCAGTACAGAGGATTGACTGATTTATTAAAATTAAATTCATGTATTTATCTATGCTAAATTTAACAAGGCTGGACGTTATATTTTGTGAATTTACATGTACCCCCAACTGTGACTTAATAACCCTTAAGGGACAAGATAACATTTTATAATATACCAGACAGCTAAGATTGTCATCTATGAACTATTTGACAAGGCAGGTCCAGCATTGTCAGCCACATCCAACAGTCAACACAGTTACTTTTTTTTAAATAAACAAAATCAACATTATTAATTAATGTTATTTTATTAATTCTGTATGCTGTGAAAGATCTTTATTCAAAGTATATTTGAAGTTATTTCTACCTTATTGCTTGATTTTTGTAGATTCAATTCGGAGTTGTCAAAATTACAGATTCTTTTGAAGGCAGCATATTCAAACTGTGAGAAAAGGAGCGAATGCAAGCTACGCGGTCTTTGAGGTGCGGCAGAAGAGCTGAAAGCACGGTGAGTCCCGAACGATAATTGAATTAATTAATTAATCTTGGGTAAATGTCTGGCTCTCATTTTTTGGACTTACTTTACAATGTGTTTTGTAATTTTTCAAGGTTGCCTGTGTTGGAAAACTGCTTGGTGCGTTAGCTAAAACACAGTATGCTAAAATGATAAGTGACGAGAACACAGAGGGTATATCAACAACGTACGTACTCGAATTATTTTGGGGAAAACTTAAGTACATTATAATCACCCTTTTAATAATACTGATAAGCGTTGTGTGTTTTATTTATTTTTATGAGGACCTTTACAACGAGCTACATATTGTTAGCATTGGGCCTACGACGCTAAACACAGTGTCCCTCGATCTCTCTCCAAAATTCTCCAAAAGACTTAAGCTTTCACTCAAATTAATACAATCTACTCCACTAGCTCATTTAAGGCTTTTTTGTGATGTGTTTGATTTGGGTAAGTAAAGCAAAACATATTAACTGTTGAATGTTGCCTGTTATTTAAATAATAGAAATTCAAGATGAAAGTTGAACAGATATTGAAATGCTAGATTGGCTCATTCAGAATCATGCCACAATGTGCTTTGTATGTTTTGTGTGTGGGTTTATCAAGCTCTAATTCAATGCAGTGTCCAAAACGAGCGCGCATAATTGTTGGATGAATGTTGGTTAATAGAGTCAGATAATAGTTCCAACAATTGAACAGATGTTGAAATGCTAGATTGGCTCATTCAGAATCATGCCACAATGTGCTTTGTATGTTTTGTGTTTAGGCTTATCAAGCTCTAATTCAATGCAGTGTTGAGCTGCATTTGAGAGGAACTACGTAAGTAACTAATGTGGAAAAATTGTGACTTCTTTGTGTACTTTTATTTTGAATATTCAAATTTTGTGGGTAAAGGTTAGAGAAAATAAGTTAAAAATGAGAGCTGTACAGGTATTTAAGTTTTTGGTTTGTAAAATACCCGAATGTGGGTTTCAGCCGGTGAGGCAATGATTGGACAGAGCAAAAGCTATGCTCCAAAATAGAAGTGATTACACCTTCACTAGACTAACCTGCAGCTAATTACATAATTATAAAATTAACACTTTAACCTGGCTTCCCCATCACAGATGTATTCTTTTAAATGCAAAGCTTTTTGTTCTAGCTTTTGTTGTTAAATGACATTCATGCCCAAGTGTCTATGCATCCATTGCAGGGATGTTTTCTCAAGTGACGAGTCTGAAGCCTGTGATGACGAAGTACCATCTACACCTCCCCATGGATTGTCACAGAGAAAAAGCTTCCTAACCAAGAGAGGCGCTGCAGAAGGTCCTTGAGTACGTCCAACGTGTTGAGTCTGTGAGTCTACTGCAGGATCTAATGCAGGTATGAAAATGATGAAATTTTAATGTATTATCTTCAAAATTAAAATAATTATTTAATTTCTTGAAATATAAAATTAGGTACCCTAAACCCAAGTAGGAACCCCAGTCCCAGTACATTCCTGATTCTGGAGCTACAGAGATCAAACCATCCTACTGTATCACTAAATAGCCCCACCTCTAAAACCCTGATTCGGAAGGCCGAGTTGAAAGACTTCAGAGTTCAAGATGGTCAACTGCAACTATGATAAGCCGAATGTGTTCACCCCAAGTCGGAAACTGAGAAAAAGACTCAATTTTCACATGATTTCAGTCCCTTCTATATTTAAAAGAATGTATTGGGGCTCTAAAAATGTGAAATATTTTTACAAGTATTTCTTTTACTACTCATAGGCAGTTTCATAATAATAGTACAATTTGGCATCGTGTATTGTTTTTTGGTTCCATTCAAAATGCACAAGACGTATAGACATATTTTGTTTGTGGATCGCTGCAGCATCACACGAGCGCACAGAGACAAACGTGGCAGCAACTTAAAACAATTAAAATATCGAATCGAAATCGGGAACTGAAAATCAAAAATCGAATCGGGGCTAGAGTGAATCGTTACCTCCCTAATCATAATCATTTTGGTAGAATGTTGGGCTCTTGCCCTTTGAGTGTATATGGCGTTACCGAAGCTGTTCACTTAATCGACAATTCCTTTCCTGTGACGTTTATCATACCCAGTTTAACTGCCAAAATATTTTTAAGTGTGTGATGATTATCTGGATCGAGTGACACCCATGTTATAATGGTTGCAGGTATTGGTGGATTGGACGATAGTGTCAGAACAATGATGGCGTTCATCATGACAAATCCTCTGTCTCTGAAGTACAATCTCTTTGGACATCGTAGCAAGAACAAGCGCCGAGACCTGCCTTTTTCTGATGTTCTATACGGTAATATATATATATATATATATTTTTTTTTTAAGGGATTGTGGTGTGAAGACATTTCAGCATGTCCCATAAGGTTTCACAATCATTAAATAGCTTTACTAAGTTGACTTCTTGTCTTTTTTGTTTTAGGAGCACTGAAAAGGAATGGAGCCACAAAGGACATCAACGAGAAGGACACAGGCAACCCTGTCCAAGTGGTTCATGGGAGCTTGTGATCAAGGTGGGAATAGGGCAGTTCGAGCTCGGAGATCTCAAGGCAACTGTCAGGTTTAAAACGTCCTGACGCCATTTTTAGACTGAAGGTGGCATAAATCCAGACCAAACCAGTTAGAGTTTTGTTTTTGACCATTCGCGAATGGGAGAGGAAGTCAGGAGGTGAAGCAGGCGTCTTGCCAGTTCAATCTCGCGCACTCTCTCTCACTCTCTACCACCCGTTCGGTCTTTTATCAGCAACCTAAGCAGACAATGGAGGTCTGTCTGAAATTCTAGCAGGCAGGCAGGAAGCAATCAACCACAGTAGTCAGTCAGGAATTCGAAACTAAAGTGTGTGCGTGTGTTCCAGTTGTGCGCGTGTGTGCTAAAGCAATAATGTGAGTGTCTGTGTGTGTGTGCGCAATTATAACTGATACAAATAGTGTATAAAAACATGATTAGAAATACACAAACTATTTACATATCCTCATCCCATCTCACATTCCCCCGTTTGTGGGTTTAAATCATGTCCTTACGGCTTTAAGACAGATCATCATAATGAAATCATACAACAGTGTGGTCATCCGTGGAGGGGCGAAAACCCTCAGTAGGGACAAAATTCCCCTCCTCCCTTCCGGCGTGGAACGAGATTCTCATGGTATGTTGGTCACTTGGGAATAAAACATAAAAAAACTTCAATATACCTAGTGAAAAATAACAAAACTGTCTCCACGCAGAGCTTGTCTCCACGCAGAGCTTGTCTCTGCGGCGACTTGATGGAGGCCCTTGCCTCGTTGTAGGAGGGGACAGCCGTCTTTACCTCCCGGATCTTCGTGTGTGGTGTATGTGTGTGCATGTGTGGGGGCAGGGGCAAAAGGGTCCATGTGTTATTTAGGTTTCAGTGTCCAGTTCGAGTTTGTCATTGTCCAGTTCGAATTCGTCATTCTCAACATCAATCAGGTTGTAATGGTACATTTGGGCAACAAACATGCAGTTAATAATCATCTTTGTCATAAGAATAATGCAACATGAACAGACTACACATAACAAAAATGAAAACCATAATTATCCCGATATATTGTCTTTCAAATTCTTCGTAGTGGTCATAACATCAATAATTGTTTCATTTTATTAAAAATGTAAATGCAGTAATGTTCTCCAATCAAGGCTAAAATTCTTTATGTACGTCATTAATTTCCAAACAATATCTAATCTTTTTGTTCTGTGGCTTCAACATTCGTATCTGTGGCTGGTTGTGCGGTTCCGATGTGCGTGTGGTCCGATATTGTGACTCAGGTGGGCTCCTGTTCGAGGGATTCGCGTTGCTCGGCCTTTAGCTGGAAACCGGAGAAGCTTGTACTGCAACTGGTGGATCCAGCTGCCACGCCCCGTGACCTTTGCTGCCGTCGGGGTCACTGCAATCATCTGGCGAGGGCCATCTCAGCATTCACTTGTCCCAACGAAGTCGTTTCAGCACCTTGAAGAAGAGTTGGTCTCCCACACGGACGTGATTTCTCTGTGGATCAGAACACACTGACCAGTAATTGCGTCTTTTTTTTTTTTTTTTGGTCAAAACATGTTTCCCATGTGGACTGGGACTGATGTGCCAGTCGCTGGTGGTTCTGATGAACCTGAGAGTCGATAGGGGATAGTGTCCTAACTTCGGCTGGCACTATCCTCATTGCTGTGATTGAAACACAGTCTGGTCATTGTCTCCTTTTTTTCCCTCATTGTCTTGATAAGTCTGCCCTTAACAGTCCCATTAGTGCGTTCCACAAGTCCTGCAGACTGTATGCACAATGACGCTTTGAGTCAATTTTGCAACAACTGTCCCACTTGTTACAACATCATTCACAAATGCATAATTTTCACTTCAAATCACTTCTTGAAATTCCAAATGTCAGGATAATTTGTGTTAGGTTGAAGATGTATTTTATCCCATATTTTACTCTATTAGTATTGCAAAAGAATTGTTCCACAGCGTGACCCATGTTTGACCATATGGATGAGAAGACTTCACAGAGAAGCGGATGCCTGAAGACTGGATCAACGTCTGCAACATCAAAGGAGGTGTGCTGAGACACACCTCTGAAACAAAAGGACTGAGACTTTAGTACCAGAGCACTAAAAGGGCATATCTGCCTTTTCAATCAGTGGATGACTGCCATTGATGTCTGTCTTTCCTCTTGTGTCTGAGATGTTTACATGTTCCTGCTGGTGCTCCCCCCTTCATCCCTTAGTGCAAATACATTGTATTGTTAGGGACTTCCCTAATAAAATAGAGGGCTCGGCGGAGTGTGCTCCAGAACGAATTTGGAGATGTAACTGAGCACACCTCCGTTCGTTCTCCTCGCGAGTAAAAGATCAACTCTTGTCTTCCTTCCATTCATTTAGCCTATGTTCAGTGAATGCTTAGGTGATTGAACCTGACAATTTGATTACACAACACTTTTTCCAACTGTTTTAGCATCAACATATGTTGTCGGAAACAACTTAATCCATTTTGAAAACATATGAATTACAACCAAACAATATTGCATCTCAAACAAATAACACTGTCTAAAAAAAAGTTTTTTGTTGAAAAGTCTGTATGTGGGAACAATTTCATATCATACTACCCCTCTCTTGACACATGGTTATGCTCGTGTGTCACTCTTATTACTTTTCCAATCAATGAATTAGGCAGCCAGGATTTGCCATCTGCCAATTTGCTGATCCTGTCCTCAGCAATGTTTGCACCTTTGTTCTCCCAATGTGTGCGTTCAATTACTGGTGCCTTTTTCCCTGGCGTGGGATCAAATTGTCAAGTTGATTTTCTGCGTGTGGGGGTGTGTTCATTTTCCCTTTTAGCTGCGCTGTGTCGATATAAAGGCGAGGCAGTTTCCAATTGTAATTGTGTCATTTTCTGTTAAGTGAATTTTGCGTTCACAAATAACTATTTTAGACGTGCTTTATGCACAACTTTTCTTTTCCTGTTGTGGTTTTTAAAGCCCAATGTCGACAGAACGCATGAACATTTATCTTGATTGTCAGTCCACATTGTAACCATACAACTCATACAAGATGGGAAACCCCAAATTTTAATTAGCTCACACCCGCCTACGCTCTTCCTGCTTATCCTAACAATCTCTTATCCGTTGGTATCACAATGTTAGTACTCCCATCGCATAAAAGTCAGTTTGATTTCAGGCTGCGACCTTGGTTCTCAAACACTTTTACTTCTTATCAGTCTGGAATGCCCACCTGGTCTGTGTTACAAGTCTGAGTTCCTCCAGTCGGGAGGAAGGTCAAGTCGCGGTTTGGTGATAATTTGGACGGCTCCACAGTCGTGTGGCGCCTCCTAGATGATGCGGGGAAAAAATGACGCTGGGCTGAAATGCACCGCAACTTATCAGTATAATGTGTCCCTGTGACAATTAGGCCGGCGTGCAATGTGAATGTGGTGGGAAAAGAATGTAATTTTTTGATTCCTTAAAGCAGCAGTGAAAGCTCTTAATCACACTCTAAGTGGTTCTCTGCCACGAAATCCAAATTGTTGTGACTAAATATGCAAATGAATTCATTTTGCCCTGGTTCCTGCAGTAACCCAGGCTAATGAAGTCATTTTTTGCAGTCACTGTTTTGCTCAAATGGCTTATAATAATTTGGTAGTGCGTTAAGATGCTTTGTCGATACAATCTTGTAGTGTATCTTCACAAGTTCCAACATACACAACCCATTCCATGGCCATGACGATACTGTTTTAAAGATTACCAAGGCTTGTTGGACCTTTCTCTGCCACATAAATTACAGCCCTGAGAGGCACTGGGCCTCAACTTTATCTATGAAGGGTCAGGGATTTAATGGGGGTCACCGAGGCGTCCCAAGGAAGGGGGTCACCGAGGCGTCCCAAGGAAAGTTTTTACAGAAAAGTGGTCTGGCAATATCTTTTCTCTTTCTTATCACTGACAATGCGCCCCTTTAAAGTTTTGACGTTTGTTTGAATTCGCCCGTGCTTATTAATTCTATTGAAGTCCAATTTTGTCAGTGTATCACGGCCTAATGAGTAAAACGCATGTTGATGTAGAACTCCTTCTACACACACTTTTATGTTTGACTTTTTACGTCACGTGATCCTCCATTGCTACCACAACTCGTCCTGAAAAGTTAATGTTTTGTAACAAGACTTACTGCTTCCTCCTTTCTTTCTTTTCTTTTTCCTTCCTTCTGCCCAACACGTTCATGCTTTCTGTGCATAATTTAGAATTTTCTTTTCCATTTTACAAGTTGGCCAATTTAAATTAGGTTGTTTTATTTGAAGAGCCTGTAATTCTCTTTTTTTTCCCCTTTTCACCTAATCACAAATTTCTTATCACAAAAATGAACATGTTAATTCTATTTTATTTCCTATTTTTCCAATCTTGTGACTCATTTCACTTCAACCAGTTCTACCTTAAAGTGGACAAGTACACATCAATGTTTTTTGTAGTTTCTATTTTCTTCTCTGCTTTAATGAAAATTATAGCCCTTCTAGCCAAATTTTTCCTGTGTCATTTCTATCTCTGCATTTCATTCCATTTCTGGCCTACCTTAATACTAAAACAAAAATGCTCTTTCAAAAATTAAAACTATCTAAAACTAGTGATGGCAAAATGAAGCCCCATAAAGCAGCCAAGCCCTGCAGGGAAATACTTCACACACGAATGGGCTTCGAGATGCTTCATTTTTCTTGACTACGCCATCCCATGGACAGAAAAATGTATAACATGCTTGGTGCATGCAATAAAATGGTGAGCTGTAAATCATGCTCTGCCCACCAAACAATATGTATTTGAAGAGTGATTTTAATTGTTCTGTTTTACTTTGTCTTCTAACTTCTCCAATATTCAGACAGCTCCGCCGAGACCAACGTTTCACCCCCACACTGATATAAAATGGACCCAACCGTTTGGGTCTCTTTCCAAATTTGGTACCAAAGCCTCCCCCACAGTGCGGCAGCTATCTTGAATTGGCCCGTTCCCAGAAAGTTTTACTTCATTCAGTGTCATTCAGTATTATTCAAAATCTTTCAGTGTCATTCCAAATCATTCAATGTCATTCACAATCTTTCCACATCCTTCCACCTTCCATCGTTCAGTGTCATTCCACATTCTCTTTCATATATAACATAACATAACAATAACATAATCCTGGGTCAGCAGACACCTAATTAATGTGTTAATACATGATACATTTTTCTATAAGCAACCCTTATGATTGTAACGTATTTTTAATTCTTTCTAGGCGGGAACTGTCCGAACAAAAAATTCATGCAATTTGTAATTAGACACTTTGTCATACAAAAAGTCACTCAGGGCAAGAGAAAAAAAATTGTCACTTGCCCAAGTTGGGCAAGTAATTTGGCCACTCGGGCAAGGCAAATTTTAGTGGCACTTGCCCTATGGGCAAGCAGTTTTTAAAGTTAACTTCGAACCCTGTGATGGTGTCTTGTGACCTGTCTTTATCAGCTGATGTTCCATGAAGGCGTGCCTTACCTGTCACAAGAATGAAGGCAAGTCACGCCCCCCGCTGTCCATTCACTCCGCCAAGACGCTGCTCCAGGTGGTAGAGAGGATGAAGGCTCCCTTGTCTCTGTTCATGGTTTTTATGCCTCGCTTGCAGATCTCAATGGCCTCTCTGATCCAGCGCTGTAGTTTGTTCTCTTCTGTGCGGATGACCCTGCCCTTCTCCCGGTCCATGATGTGGTTTTCCCTTTTGCAGTGGTCAGTGATTGCTGATTTGTAATGTTCATGTTGTGCTTGTTCTTTTACTGCTCTGATTTTTTAATTTTTTTGACAGGTAAGTCACACCCTCATGGAACATCAGCTGATAAAGACTGGTCTCAAGACACCATCATGCGACACTCTGAAGAAGGCGAAAGACTCGCCGAAACATGTCAGGTAAAAAATTAACCTAAAACATAAATGTCTGCTTTTAATGAATCAGTCAAATATAAATAATAAGAAGACAAAATGAACCTAATACAAATAAATGAATGCTTAATAACTCCCCTGCACATGCTCCTAAAAATCCAAACCTTCACCTGTAAATAAAACGTCCCGACCTGAAGACATCTTAATGTTATTATTTTGTTTTACACACAGCGCCGCCAAGTGGAATCAAAAATTTGTTTTTATTTTAATTTTCACGTACTGCACGGTGCCCTTCTGACGAATCCGACTGAAAATTAGTCAGAAAAGACTCAAGACAATGATCTTACTCTCTGCCGAATTTTGTGACGTTTTGGCAAAAGGCGTGGCTATTACGGTGCTGAAAAGTCCGATTGTACTTTGTGACAACAAAAGCTCCGGCAACATGACTCAGATGATCCTATCTTCTCGAAGTTGTACACATTTGAGGATACTTCAGCCCTGAAGACTTCTACCAACTTATTTTTCATCGTAGTAGTAGCGCCACCAACTGGTAAAAGCTAATACAAGTTATTTTCTTGGATGTTTTTCTCCGTGCAACTCAACAAGGTCGCCCTCATATATGCTCGGATTACTGTTTCGGCCATGAGGATGTCACAATACGAAATTCGTCCTTTTTCGTGAAAGGTTGTGGGAGTGGCATTGCACTGTTCGGCAATAAAACAACGCTGATTATGAGGTTGTAAATATGAACGACAACTCGTGAAACTTTACACACACATCAGGCCGAGCAAATTTATATATATATATATATATATATATATACGGGGAGAGAGAGAGTGAAATTCATGTTACAACAAAAAAAAACAAATTATTATTAAAACATATTATTTTTTAATTCCCCAGCCATTCTTTTTGTATTTATTTAATTACTCCGACTTTTACCTGCTGGTACGCCGTCCGGTGTGCCCTGTGAAATGAAAGGTGGCATTCTTTATTTATTTATTCATTTATTCATTCATAACTGACAGCCTCGCGCTCCGCTCGTGCCCGGGCGGAAGAGGTGCTCCAATTCGGCTTAACTGTGACACACGCCCGCCCTCCTCCCCCGGAACTTCCATTCGGTTAAACTTAGGGGCCGCTTGGCACCGCCCGTGCCCGGGGAAGGTGCTCCTCTTCGGCTTACTGTGACGCGAGCATACCCTCCTCCTCCGGAGCTTCCATTCAGTTAAACTTAGGGGCCGCTTGAAACCGCCCGTGCCCGGGGAAGGTGCTCCTCTTCGGCTTACTGTGACGCGAGCATCCCCTCCTCCTCCGGAGCTTCCATTCGGTTAAACTTAGGGGCCGCTTGGAACCGCCCGTGCCCGTGGAAGGTGCTCCTCTTCGGCTTACTGTGACGCGAGCATGCCCTCCTCCTCCGGAGCTTCCATTCGGTTAACCTTAGGGGCCGCTTGGAACCGCCCGTGCCCGGGGAAGGTGCTCCTCTTCGGCTTACTGTGACGCGAGCATGCCCTCCTCCTCCGGAGCTTCCATTCGGTTAAACTTAGGGGCCGCTTGGCACCGCCCGTGCCCGGGGAAGGTGTTCCTCTACGGCTTAACTGCCACGCACGCCGGCCGGAGCTCTGGTACGGTTCAAACCGCGCGAAACGTCGCCACCGATCGTGTCCGGGGGAACGTGCTCTTCTTCGTCCACTCTCCTCTTCGCCCACGCTCTTCTTCGGCGCACGCCGGCCGTCTAACTGCTCCAGCGCCCCGTCGTGCCGCTCGGCGAAACTACAATGCCCCCGAATATTTTTTAGACCCGCGAAGCACTGAACCCGCGAAAGGTGAACCGCGAAGTAGCGAGGGTTCACTGTATGTATAAGACCAAGACCTACAAAAAAGTCTCTTGGAGCAATGAGCTAGGTTTTACAGGAAGTCGGCCATTTTTAATTTACTTAAAAGGGGGCGGGTCACCACAATGGACTTTGTGTAGAAATTATTATTGGGGCCCGAGCAGCGACGGCGGCGAGGTCCCTATTGTTTTTGAAGAAATTATTATTAGGGCCCGAGCAGCGACCGCTACGAGGTCCCCATTGTTTTTGTGGAAATTATTATTATTTTTATTATTATTATTAGGGCCCGAGCAGTGACCGCTGCGAGGTCCCTATTGTTTTTCTAGAAATTGTTATTAGGGCCCGAGCTGCGACGGCTGCGAGGTCCCTATTGTTTTTGTAGAAAATATTATTACTTTTATTATTAATAATATTATTATTATTATTATTATTAGGGCCTGAGCAGCGACCGCTGCGAAGTCCCTATTGTTTTTGTAGAAATTATTATTATTATTATTTTTCCGATTGTTCGATCGCATTTTTGACCCCCGAAACATGCACAAAAACTCACCAAACTTGGCAGTCTCATCGGGCATGGCGAAAAATTTGATATTTTAACGTCTAATATGAACAGGAAGTGAGTTATGAATTTTTGAAAGTCCGACTTTTGCCCTTTTTTGCATGTTTACAGGGGTCATTCTTTTGCACCCTGATCCTAAAGGCTTCATCTGATTGCCTTAAAATTCTGTCTGTAGCATCTGAAGACCTGGGACAAACACTGGGGCTAAAATTTTTTGTTTCCGAAATACTATATGACAGGGGCGGGGCTTCAAAGTTTTCACTTAAGATTTCTTTCGCCGCAATGGACATGCTGCTAAAAATCCAAAACTTCACATGTACATAAAGAGTCTGTACCTGAAGACATCTATATGTTTATATTCAGTTATACACCTTGCGCCAATCAATATCATTTTTTTACATTTTGACGTACTGCACGGTGCCCTTTTAACGAATCTGATTGAAAATTGGCTAGAAAAGACTCAAGACATTGATCTTACTCTATCCCTATTTTTGTGACTTTCCTTCGAAGGGCGTGGCTATTACGGTGCCGCAGAGTCTGATTATTCTCCGTGGCAACAAAAGTTCCTGCAAAATGATTCAGATGATCCATCTTCTCGAAATTTTTCACATTTGAGGATATTCAGCCCTGAAGACGGCTGCCACTTATTTTGATCGCAGTGTAGCGCCACCAACTGGTTAAACAAATACAAATTATTTTTGTTGATGTTTTTCTCCGGGCAGTTATTTTTGTTGATGTTTTTCTCCGGGCAGGTTAACAAAATCTACCTTATATTTGCTCGGATGAGTGTTTAGGCCTTGAGCATGTCACAATACAAAAGTCTTTCGCCTTCTTCAGAGTGTCACATGATGGTGTCTTGTGACCCGTCTTTATCAGCTGATGTTCCATGAGGGCGTGACTTACCTGTCACAAGAATGAAGGCAAGTCACGCCCCCCGCTGTCCGTTCACTCCGCCAAGATGCTGGTCCAGGTGGTAGAGAGGATGAAGGCTCCCTTGTCTCTGTTCATGGTTTTTATGCCTCGCTTGCAGATCTCAATGGCCTCTCTGATCCAGCGCTGTTGTTTGTTCTCTTCTGTGCGGATGACCCTGCCCTTCTCCCGGTCCATGATGTGGTTTTCCCTTTTGCAGTGGTCAGTGATTGCTGATTTGTAATGTTCATGTTGTGCTTGTTCTTTTACTGCTCTGATTTTTTTCATTTTTTTGACAGGTAAGCCACACCCTCATGGAACATCAGCTCAAGACACCATCATGCGACACTCTGAAGAAGGCGAAAGACTCGCCAAAACATGTCAGGTAAAAAATTATCCTAAAACATAATTGTCTGCTTTTAATGAATCAGTCAAATATCAATAATAAGAAGACAAAATGAACCTAATACAAATAAATGAATGCTTAATAACTCCCCTGCACATGCTCCTAAAAATCCAAACCTTCACCTGTAAATAAAACGTCCCGACCTGAAGACATCTTAATGTTATTATTTTGTTATACACACAGTGCCGCCAAGTGGAATCAAAAAATTTTTTTTATTTTAATTTTCACGTACTGCACGGTGCCCTTTTGACGAATCCGACTGAAAATTAGTCAGAAAAGAGTCTAGACAATGATCTTACTCTCTGCCGAATTTTGTGACGTTTTGGCAAAAGGCGTGGCTATTACGGTGCTGAAAAGTCCGATTGTACTCTGTGGCAACAAAAGCTCCAGCAACATGACTCAGATGATCCTATCTTCTCGAAGTTGCACACATTTGAGGATACTTAAGCCCTGAAGACATCTACCAACTTATTTTTCATCGTAGTAGTAGCGCCACCAACTGCTAATAGCTAATACAAGTTATTTTCTTGGATGTTTTTCTCCGTGCAACTCAACAAGGTCGCCCTCATATATGCTCGGATGACTGTTTCGGGCCATGAGGATGTCATAATACGAAATTTGTCCTTTTTCATGAAAAGTTGTGGGAGTGGCATTGCACTGTTCGGCAATAAAACAACGCTGATTATGAGGTTCTAAATATGAACAACAACTCGTGAAACTTTACACACACATCAGGCCGAGCAAATTTATCAATATTTTATACGTGAGTTGTGCAGCTTTTTTGAAATGGCTCACCATGGCCCTCGAGAAATGTTCAAAAAAGCAGCCCTGGTTGAGTGTTTCACCTCGCTTTTTGTAAATTTTATGGAGTACAGTGAACCCTCGGTTATCGCGGTTAATGGGGACCGAGACCACCCGCGAAAACTGAAAATCCGCGAAGTAGCGGCGCACCTTCAAAAATGCTTAAAAAAAATATACAATATATATAATAAATATATATATATATATATATATATATATATATATATATATATATATATATATATATATATACGGGGGGAGAGAGAGAGAGAGAGAGTGAAATTCATGTTATAACAAAAAAAACAAATTATTATTAAAACGTATTATTTTTTTATTCCCCAACCATTCTTTTTGTATTTATTTAATTACTCCGACTTTTACCTGCTGGTACGCCGTCCGGTGTGCCCTGTGAAATGAAAGGTGGCATTCTTTATTTATTTATTCATTTATTCATTCATAACTGACAGCCTCGCGCTCCGCTCGTGCCCGGGCAGAAGAGGTGCTCCAATTCGGCTTAACTGTGACACACGCCCGCCCTCCTCCCCCGGAGCTTCCATTCGGTTAAACTTAGGGGCCGCTTGGCACCGCCCGTGCCCGGGGAAGGTGCTCCTCTTCGGCTTACTGTGACGCGAGCATGCCCTCCTCCTCCGGAGCTTCCATTCGGTTAAACTTAGGGGCCGCTTGGAACCGCCCGTGCCCGGGGAAGGTGCTCCTCTTCGGCTTACTGTGACGCGAGCATGCCCTCCTCCTCCGGAGCTTCCATTCGGTTAAACTCAGGGGCCGCTTGGAACCGCCCGTGCCCGGGGAAGGTGCTCCTCTACGGCTTAACTGCCACGCACGCCGGCCGGTGCTCTGGTACGGTCCGAACCGCGCGAAACGTCGCCACCGATCGTGTCCGGGTGAACGTGCTCTTCTTCGTCCACTCTCCTCTTTGCCCACGCTCTTCTTCGGCGCCCGCCGGCCGTCTAACCGCTCCAGCGCCCCGTCGTGCCGCTCGGCGAAACTACAATGCCCCCGAATATTTTTTAGACCCGCGAAGCACTGAACCCGCGAAAGGTGAACCTCGAAGTAGCTAGGGTTCACTGTATGTATAAGACCAAGACCTACAAAAAAGTCTCTTGGAGCAATGAGCTAGGTTTTACAGGAAGTCGGCCATTTTGAATTTACTTAAAAGGGGGCGGGTCTCCACAATGGACTTTGTGTAGAAATTATTATTGGGGCCCGAGCAGCGACCGCGTCGAGGTCCCTATTGTTTTTGTAGAAATTATTATTACTTTTATTATTATTATTATTATTATTATTAGGGCCTGAGCAGCGACCGCTGCGAAGTCCCTATTGTTTTTGTAGAAATTATTATTATTATTATTTTTCCGATTGTTCGATCGCATTTTTGACCCCCGAAACATGCACAAAAACTCACCAAACTTGGCAGTCTCATCGGGCATGGCGAAAAATTTTATATTTTTTAACGTCTAATATGAACAGGAAGTGAGTTATGAATTTTTGAAAGTCCGACTTTTGCCCTTTTTTGCATGTTTACAGGGGTCATTCTTTTGCACCCTGATCCTAAAGGCTTCATCTGATTGCCTTAAAGTTCTGTCTGGAGCATCTTAAGACCTGGGACAAACACTGGGGCTAAAATTTTTTGTTTCCGAAATACTATATGACGGGGGCGGGGCTTCAAAGTTTTCACTTAAGATTTCCTTCGCCGCAATGGACAAAATGCTTAATAACTCTCCTGCACGTGCTGCTAAAAATCCAAAACTTCACATGTACATAAAGAGTCGGTACCTGAAGACATCTATATGTTTATATTCAGTTATACACCTTGCGCCAATCAATATAAATTTTTACATTTTGACGTACTGCACGGTGCCCTTTTAACGAATCCGATTGAAAATTGGCTAGAAAAGACTCAAGACATTGATCTTACTCTATCCCTATTTTTATGACTTTCCTTCAAAGGGCGTGGCTATTACGGTGCCGCAGAGTCTGATTATTCTCCGTGGCAACAAAAGTTCCTGCAAAATGATTCAGATGATCCATCTTCTGGAAATCTTTCACATTTGAGGATATTCAGGCCCTGAAGACGGCTGCCAACTTATTTTTGATCGCAGTGGTAGCGCCACCAACTGGTTAAAACAAATACAAATTATTTTCGTTGATGTTTTTCTCCGGGCAGGTTAACAAAATCTACCTTATATTTGCTCGGATGAGTGTTTAGGCCTTGAGCATGTCACAATACGAAAGTCTTTCGCCTTCTTCAGAGTGTCACATGATGGTGTCTTGTGACCCGTCTTTATCAGCTGATGTTCCATGAGGGCGTGACTTACCTGTCACAAGAATGAAGGCAAGTCACGCCCCCCGCTGTCCGTTCACTCCGCCAAGATGCTGGTCCAGGTGGTAGAGAGGATGAAGGCTCCCTTGTCTCTGTTCATGGTTTTTATGCCTCGCTTGCAGATCTCAATGGCCTCTCTGATCCAGCGCTGTTGTTTGTTCTCTTCTGTGCGGATGACCCTGCCCTTCTCCCGGTCCATGATGTGGTTTTCCCTTTTGCAGTGGTCAGTGATTGCTGATTTGTAATGTTCATGTTGTGCTTGTTCTTTTACTGCTCTGATTTTTTCATTTTTTTGACAGGTAAGTCACACCCTCATGGAACATCAGCTCAAGACACCATCATGCGACACTCTGAAGAAGGCGAAAGACTCGCCGAAACATGTCAGGTAAAAAATTAACCTAAAACATAATTGTCTGCTTTTAATGAATCAGTCAAATATCAATAATAAGAAGACAAAATGAACCTAATACAAATAAATGAATGCTTAATAACTCCCCTGCACATGCTCCTAAAAATCCAAACCTTCACCTGTAAATAAAACGTCCCGACCTGAAGACATCTTAATGTTATTATTTTGTTATACACACAGTGCCGCCAAGTGGAATCAAAAATTTGTTTTTATTTTAATTTTCACGTACTGCACGGTGCCCTTTTGACGAATCCGACTGAAAATTAGTCAGAAAAGACTCAAGACAATGATCTTACTCTCTGCCGAATTTTGTGACGTTTTGGCAAAAGGCGTGGCTATTAAGGTGCTGAAAAGTCCAATTGTACTCTGTGGCAACAAAAGCTCCGGCAACATGACTCAGATGATCCTATCTTCTCGAAGTTGTACACATTTGAGGATACTTCAGCCCTGAAGACATCTACCAACTTATTTTACATCGTAGTAGTAGCGCCACCAACTGGTAAAAGCTAATACAAGTTATTTTCTTGGATGTTTTTCTCCGTGCAACTCAACAAGGTCGCCCTCATATATGCTCGGATTACTGTTTCGGCCATGAGGATGTCACAATACGAAATTCGTGATTTTTCGTGAAAAGTTGTGGGAGTGGCATTGCACTGTTCGGCAATAAAACAAAGCTGATTATGAGGTTCTAAATATGAACGACAACTCGTAAAACTTTACACACACATCAGGCCGAGCAAATTTATCAATATTTTATAAGTTAGTTGTGCAGCTTTTTTGAAATGGCTCGCCATGGCCCTCGAGAAATGTTAAAAAAAAGCAGCTCTGGTTGAGTGTTTCACCTCGCTTTTTGTAAATTTTATGGAGTACAGTGAACCCTTGGTTATCGCGGTTAATGGGGACCGAGACCACCCGCGAAAACTGAAAATCCGCGAAGTAGCGGCGCACCTTCAAAAATGCTTAAAAAAAATATACAATATATATAATAAATATATAAATATATATATATATATATATATATATATATATATATATATATACGGGGAGAGAGAGAGTGAAATTCATGTTATAACAAAAAAACCAAATTATTATTAAAACGTATTATTTTTTTATTCCCCAGCCATTCTTTTTGTATTTATTTAATTACTCCGACTTTTACCTGCTGGTACGCCGTCCGGTGTGCCCTGTGAAATGAAAGGTAGCATTCTTTATTTATTTATTCATTTATTCATTCATAACTGACAGCCTCGCGCTCCGCTCGTGCCCGGGCAGAAGAGGTGCTCCAATTTGGCTTAACTGTGACACACGCCCGTCCTCCTCCCCCGGAGCTTCCATTCGGTTAAACTTAGGGGCCGCTTGGCACCGCCCGTGCCCGGGGAAGGTGCTCCTCTTCGGCTTACTGTGACGCGAGCATGCCCTCCTCCTCCGGAGCTTCCATTCGGTTAAACTTAGGGGCCGCTTGGAACCGCCCGTGCCCGGGGAAGGTGCTCCTCTTCGGCTTACTGTGACGCGAGCATGCCCTCCTCCTCCGGAGCTTCCATTCGGTTAAACTTAGGGGGCGCTTGGAACCGCCCGTGCCCGGGGAAGGTGCTCCTCTTCGGCTTACTGTGACGCGAGCATGCCCTCCTCCTCCGGAGCTTCCATTCGGTTAAACTTAGGGGCCGCTTGGCACCGCCCGTGCCCGGGGAAGGTGCTCCTCTACGGCTTAACTGCCACGCACGCTGGCCGGAGCTCTGGTACGGTCCGAACCGCGCGAAACGTCGCCACCGATCGTGTCCGGGGGAACGTGCTCTTCTTCGTCCACTCTCCTCTTCGCCCACGCTCTTCTTCGGCGCACGCCGGCCGTCTAACCGCTCCAGCGCCCCGTCGTGCCGCTCTGCGAAACTACAATGCCCCCGAATATTTTTTAGACCCGCGAAGCACTGAACCCGCGAAAGGTGAACCGCGAAGTAGCGAGGGTTCACTGTATGTATAAGACCAAGACCTACAAAAAAGTCTCTTGGAGCAATGAGCTAGGTTTTACAGGAAGTCGGCCATTTTGAATTTACTTAAAAGGGGGCGGGTCACCACAATGGACTTTGTGTAGAAATTATTATTGGGGCCCGAGCAGCGACCGCGGCGAGGTCCCTATTGTTTTTGAAGAAAATATTATTACTTTTATTATTATTATTATTATTATTATTATTAGGGCCTGAGCAGCGACCGCTGTGAAGTCCCTATTGTTTTTGTAGAAATTATTATTATTATTATTTTTCCGATTGTTCGATCGCATTTTTGACCCCCGAAACATGCACAAAAACTCACCAAACTTGGCAGTCTCATCGGGCATGGCGAAAAATTTGATATTTTAACGTCTAATATGAACAAGAAGTGAGTTATGAATTTTTGAAAGTCCGACTTTTGCCCTTTTTTGCATGTTTACAGGGGTCATTCTTTTGCACCCTGATCCTAAAGGCTTCATCTGATTGCCTTAAAATTCTGTCTGTAGCATCTGAAGACCTGGGACAAACACTGGGGCTAAAATTTTTTGTTTCCGAAATACTATATGACGGGGGCGGGGCATCAAAGTTTTCACTTAAGATTTCCTTCGCCGCAATGGACAAAATGCTTAATAACTCTCCTGCACATGCTGCTAAAAATCCAAAACTTCACATGTACATAAAGAGTCTGTACCTGAAGACATCTATATGTTTATATTCAGTTATACACCTTGCGCCAATCAATATCATTTTTTACATTTTGACGTACTGCACGGTGCCCTTTTAACGAATCTGATTGAAAATTGGCTAGAAAAGACTCAAGACATTGATCTTACTCTATCCCTATTTTTGTGACTTTCCTTCGAAGGGCGTGGCTATTACGGTGCCGCAGAGTCTGATTATTCTCCGTGGCAACAAAAGTTCCTGCAAAATGATTCAGATGATCCATCTTCTCGAAATTTTTCACATTTGAGGATATTCAGGCCCTGAAGACGGCTGCCAACTTATTTTTGATCGCAGTGGTAGCGCCACCAACTGGTTAAAACAAATACAAATTATTTTCGTTGATTTTTTTCTCCGGGCAGGTTAACAAAATCTACCTTACATTTGCTCGGATGAGTGTTTAGGCCTTGAGGATGTCACAATACGAAAGTCTTTCGCCTTCTTCAGAGTGTCACATGATGGTGTCTTGTGGCCCGTCTTTATCAGCTGATGTTCCATGAGGGCGTGACTTACCTGTCACAAGAATGAAGGCAAGTCACGCCCCCCGCTGTCCGTTCACTCCGCCAAAATGCTGCTCCAGGTGGTAGAGAGGATGAAGGCTCCCTTGTCTCTGTTCATGGTTTTTATGCCTCGCTTGCAGATCTCAATGGCCTCTCTGATCCAGCGCTGTTGTTTGTTCTCTTCGGTGCGGATGACCCTGCCCTTCTCCCGGTCCATGATGTGGTTTTCCCTTTTGCAGTGGTCAGTGATTGCTGATTTGTAATGTTCATGTTGTGCTTGTTCTTTTACTGCTCTGATTTTTTCATTTTTTTGACAGGTAAGTCACACCCTCATGGAACATCAGCTGATAAAGACGGGTCTCAAGACACCATCATGCGACACTCTGAAGAAGGCAAAAGACTCGCCGAAACATGTCAGGTAAAAAATTAACCTAAAACATAATTGTCTGCTTTTAATGAATCAGTCAAATATCAATAATAAGAAGACAAAATGAACCTAATACAAATAAATGAATGCTTAATAACTCCCCTGCACATGCTCCTAAAAATCCAAACCTTCACCTGTAAATAAAACGTCCCGACCTGAAGACATCTTAATGTTATTATTTTGTTATACACACAGCGCCGCCAAGTGGAATCAAAAATTTGTTTTTATTTTAATTTTCACGTACTGCACGGTGCCCTTTTGACGAATCCGACTGAAAATTAGTCAGAAAAGACTCAAGACAATGATCTTACTCTCTGCCGAATTTTGTGAAGTTTTGGCAAAAGGCGTGGCTATTACGGTGCTGAAAAGTCCGATTGTACTCTGTGGCAACAAAAGCTCCGGCAACATGACTCAGATGATCCTATCTTCTCGAAGTTGTACACATTTGAGGATACTTCAGCCCTGAAGACATCTACCGACTTATTTTTCATCGTAGTAGTAGCGCCACCAACTGGTAAAAGCTAATACAAGTTATTTTCTTGGATGTTTTTCTCCGTGCAACTCAACAAGGTCGCCCTCATATATGCTCGGATGACTGTTTCGGCCATGAGGATGTCACAATACGAAATTCGTGATTTTTCGTGAAAAGTTGTGGGAGTGGCATTGCACTGTTCGGCAATAAAACAAAGCTGATTATGAGGTTCTAAATATGAACGACATCTCGTAAAACTTTACACACACATCAGGCCGAGCAAATTTATCAATATTTTATACGTTAGTTGTGCAGCTTTTTTGAAATGGCTCGCCATGGCCCTCGAGAAATGTTCAAAAAAGCAGCCCTGATTGAGTGTTTCACCTCGCTTTTTGTAAATTTTATGGAGTACAGTGAACCCTCGGTTATCGCGGTTAATGGGGACCGAGACCACCCGCGAAAACTGAAAATCCGCGAAGTAGCGGCGCACCTTCAAAAATGCTTAAAAAAAATATACAATATATATAATAAATATATATATATATATATATATATATATATATATATATATATATACGGGGAGAGAGAGAGTGAAATTCATTTTATAACAAAAAAACCAAATTATTATTAAAACGTATTATTTTTTTATTCCCCAGCCATTCTTTTTGTATTTATTTAATTACTCCGACTTTTACCTGCTGGTACGCCGTCCGGTGTGCCCTGTGAAATGAAAGGTGGCATTCTTTATTTATTTATTCATTTATTCATTCATAACTGACTGCCTCGCGCTCCGCTCGTGCCCGGGCGGAAGAGGTGCTCCAATTCGGCTTAACTGTGACACACGCCCGCCCTCCTCCCCCGGAACTTCCATTCGGTTAAACTTAGGGTCCGCTTGGCACCGCCCGTGCCCGGGGAAGGTGCTCCTCTTCGGCTTACTGTGACGCGAGCATGCCCTCCTCCTCCGGAGCTTCCATTCAGTTAAACTTAGGGGCCGCTTGGAACCGCCCGTGCCCGGGGAAGGTGCTCCTCTTCGGCTTACTGTGACGCGAGCATGCCCTCCTCCTCCGGAGCTTCCATTCGGTTAAACTTAGGGGCCGCTTGGAACCGCCCGTGCCCGGGGAAGGTGCTCCTCTTCGGCTTACTGTGACGCGAGCATGCCCTCCTCCTCCGGAGCTTCCATTCGGTTAAACTTAGGGGCTGCTTGGCACCGCCCGTGCCCGGGGAAGGTGCTCCTCTACGGCTTAACTGCCACGCACGCCGGCCGGAGCTCTGGTACGGTCCGAACCGCGCGAAACGTCGCCACCGATCGTGTCCGGGAGAACGTGCTCTTCTTCGTCCACTCTCCTCTTCGCCCACGCTCTTCTTCGGCGCACGCCGGCCGTCTAACCGCTCCAGCGCCCCGTCGTGCCGCTCGGCGAAACTACAATGCCCCCGAATATTTTTTAGACCCGCGAAGCACTGAACCCGCGAAAGGTGAACCGCGAAGTAGCGAGGGTTCACTGTATGTATAAGACCAAGACCTACAAAAAAGTCTCTTGGAGCAATGAGCTAGGTTTTACAGGAAGTCGGCCATTTTGAATTTACTTAAAAGGGGGCGGGTCACCACAATGGACTTTGTGTAGAAATTATTATTGGGGCCCGAGCAGTGACGGCGGCGAGGTCCCTATTGTTTTTGTAGAAATTATTATTAGGGCCTGAGCAGCGACCGCTACGAGGTCCCCATTGTTTTTGTGGAAATTATTATTATTTTTATTATTATTATTATTAGGGCCCGAGCAGTGACCGCTGCGAGGTCCCTATTGTTTTTCTAGAAATTGTTATTAGGGCCCGAGCTGCGACGGCTGCGAGGTCCCTATTGTTTTTGTAGAAAATATTATTACTTTTATTATTATTAATATTATTATTATTATTATTAGGGCCTGAGCAGCGACCGCTGCGAAGTCCCTATTGTTTTTGTAGAAATTATTATTATTATTATTTTTCCGATTGTTCGATCGCATTTTTGACCCCCGAAACATGCACAAAAACTCACAAAACTTGGCAGTCTCATCGGGAATGGCGAAAAATTTGATATTTTAACGTCTAATATGAACAGGAAGTGAGTTATGAATTTTTGAAAGTCCGACTTTTGCCCTTTTTTGCATGTTTACAGGGGTCATTCTTTTGCACCCTGATCCTAAAGGCTTCATCTGATTGCCTTAAAATTCTGTCTGTAGCATCTGAAGACCTGGGACAAACACTGGGGCTAAAATTTTTTGTTTCCGAAATACTATATGACGGGGGCGGGGCTTCAAAGTTTTCACTTAAGATTTCCTTCGCCGCAATGGACAAAATGCTTAATAACTCTCCTGCACATGCTGCTAAAAATCCAAAACTTCACATGTACATAAAAAGTCTGTACCTGAAGACATCTATATGTTTATATTCAGTTATACACCTTGCGCCAATCAATATCATTTTTTACATTTTGACGTACTGCACGGTGCCCTTTTAACGAATCTGATTGAAAATTGGCTAGAAAAGACTCAAGACATTGATCTTACTCTATCCCTATTTTTGTGACTTTCCTTCGAAGGGCGTGGCTATTACGGTGCCGCAGAGTCTGATTATTCTCCGTGGCAACAAAAGTTCCTGCAAAATGATTCAGATGATCCATCTTCTCGAAATTTTTCACATTTGAGGATATTCAGGCCCTGAAGACGGCTGCCAACTTATTTTTGATCGCAGTGGTAGCGCCACCAACTGGTTAAAACAAATACAAATTATTTTCGTTGATGTTTTTCTCCGGGCAGGTGAACAAAATCTACCTTATATTTGCTCGGATTAGTGTTTAGGCCTTGAGCATGTCACAATACGAAAGTCTTTCGCCTTCTTCAGAGTGTCACATGATGCTGTCTTGTGACCCGTCTTTATCAGCTGATGTTCCATGAGGGCGTGACTTACCTGTCACAAGAATGAAGGCAAGTCACGCCCCCCGCTGTCCGTTCACTCCGCCAAGATGCTGGTCCAGGTGGTAGAGAGGATGAAGGCTCCCTTGTCTCTGTTCATGGTTTTTATGCCTCGCTTGCAGATCTCAATGGCCTCTCTGATCCAGCGCTGTTGTTTGTTCTCTTCTGTGCGGATGACCCTGCCCTTCTCCCGGTCCATGATGTGGTTTTCCCTTTTGCAGTGGTCAGTGATTGCTGATTTGTAATGTTCATGTTGTGCTTGTTCTTTTACTGCTCTGATTTTTTTCATTTTTTTGACAGGTAAGTCACACCCTCATGGAACATCAGCTCAAGACACCATCATGCGACACTCTGAAGAAGGCGAAAGACTCGCCGAAACATGTCAGGTAAAAAATTAACCTAAAACATAATTGTCTGCTTTTAATGAATCAGTCAAATATCAATAATAAGAAGACAAAATGAACCTAATACAAATAAATGAATGCTTAATAACTCCCCTGCACATGCTCCTAAAAATCCAAACCTTCACCTGTAAATAAAACGTCCCGACCTGAAGACATCTTAATGTTATTATTTTGTTATACACACAGTGCCGCCAAGTGGAATCAAAAATTTGTTTTTATTTTAATTTTCACGTACTGCACGGTGCCCTTTTGACGAATCCGACTGAAAATTTGTCAGAAAAGACTCAAGACAATGATCTTACTCTCTGCCGAATTTTGTGACGTTTTGGCAAAAGGCGTGGCTATTAAGGTGCTGAAAAGTCCGATTGTACTTTGTGGCAACAAAAGCTCCGGCAACATGACTCAGATGATCCTATCTTCTCGAAGTTGTACACATTTGAGGATACTTCAGCCCTGAAGACATCTACCAACTTATTTTACATCGTAGTAGTAGCGCCACCAACTGGTAAAAGCTAATACAAGTTATTTTCTTGGATGTTTTTCTCCGTGCAACTCAACAAGGTCGCCCTCATATATGCTCGGATGACTGTTTCGGCCATGAGGATGTCACAATACGAAATTCGTGATTTTTCGTGAAAAGTTGTGGGAGTGGCATTGCACTGTTCGGCAATAAAACAAAGCTGATTATGAGGTTCTAAATATGAACGACAACTCGTAAAACTTTACACACACATCAGGCCGAGCAAATTTATCAATATTTTATAAGTTAGTTGTGCAGCTTTTTTGAAATGGCTCGCCATGGCCCTCGAGAAATGTTAAAAAAAAGCAGCTCTGGTTGAGTGTTTCACCTCGCTTTTTGTAAATTTTATGGAGTACAGTGAACCCTCGGTTATCGCGGTTAATGGGGACCGAGACCACCCGCGAAAACTGAAAATCCGCGAAGTAGCGGCGCACCTTCAAAAATGCTTAAAAAAAATATACAATATATATAATAAATATATATATATATATATATATATATATATATATATATATATATATATATATATATACGGGGAGAGAGAGAGTGAAATTCATTTTACAACAAAAAAACCAAATTATTATTAAAACGTATTATTTTTTTATTCCCCAGCCATTCTTTTCGTATTTATTTAATTACTCCGACTTTTACCTGCTGGTACGCCGTCCGGTGTGCCCTGTGAAATGAAAGGTGGCATTCTTTATTTATTTATTCATTTATTCATTCATAACTGACAGCCTCGCGCTCCGCTCGTGCCCGGGCGGAAGAGGTGCTCCAATTCGGCTTAACTGTGACACACGCCCGCCCTCCTCCCCCGGAACTTCCATTCGGTTAAACTTAGGGGCCGCTTGGCACCGCCCGTGCCCGGGGAAGGTGCTCCTCTTCGGCTTACTGTGACGCGAGCATGCCCTCCTCCTCCGGAGCTTCCATTCAGTTAAACTTAGGGGCCGCTTGGAACCGCCCGTGCCCGGGGAAGGTGCTCCTCTTCGGCTTACTGTGACGCGAGCATGCCCTCCTCCTCCGGAGCTTCCATTCGGTTAACCTTAGGGGCCGCTTGGAACCGCCCGTGCCCGGGGAAGGTGCTCCTCTTCGGCTTACTGTGACGCGAGCATGCCCTCCTCCTCCGGAGCTTCCATTCGGTTAAACTTAGGGGCCGCTTGGCACCGCCCGTGCCCGGGGAAGGTGCTCCTCTACGGCTTAACTGCCACGCACGCCGGCCGGAGCTCTGGTACGGTCCGAACCGCGCGAAACGTCGCCACCGATCGTGTCCGGGAGAACGTGCTCTTCTTCGTCCACTCTCCTCTTCGCCCACGCTCTTCTTCGGCGCACGCCGGCCGTCTAACCGCTCCAGCGCCCCGTCGTGCCGCTCGGCGAAACTACAATGCCCCCGAATATTTTTTAGACCCGCGAAGCACTGAACCCGCGAAAGGTGAACCGCGAAGTAGCGAGGGTTCACTGTATGTATAAGACCAAGACCTACAAAAAAGTCTCTTGGAGCAATGAGCTAGGTTTTACAGGAAGTCGGCCATTTTGAATTTACTTAAAAGGGGGCGGGTCACCACAATGGACTTTGTGTAGAAATTATCATTGGGGCCCGAGCAGCGACGGCGGCGAGGTCCCTATTGTTTTTGTAGAAATTATTATTAGGGCCTGAGCAGCGACCGCTACGAGGTCCCCATTGTTTTTGTGGAAATTATTATTATTTTTATTATTATTATTATTAGGGCCCGAGCAGTGACCGCTGCGAGGTCCCTATTGTTTTTCTAGAAATTGTTATTAGGGCCCGAGCTGCGACGGCTGCGAGGTCCCTATTGTTTTTGTAGAAAATATTATTACTTTTATTATTATTAATATTATTATTATTATTATGAGGGCCTGAGCAGCGACCGCTGCGAAGTCCCTATTGTTTTTGTAGAAATTATTATTATTATTATTTTTCCGATTGTTCGATCGCATTTTTGACCCCGAAACATGCACAAAAACTCACCAAACTTGGCAGTCTCATCGGGCATGGCGAAAAATTTGATATTTTAACGTCTAATATGAACAGGAAGTGAGTTATGAATTTTTGAAAGTCCGACTTTTGCCCTTTTTTGCATGTTTACAGGGGTCATTCTTTTGCACCCTGATCCTAAAGGCTTCATCTGATTGCCTTAAAATTCTGTCTGTAGCATCTGAAGACCTGGGAACAAACACTGGGGCTAAAATTTTTTGTTTCCGAAATACTATATGACGGGGGCGGGGCTTCAAAGTTTTCACTTAAGATTTCCTTCGCCGCAATGGACAAAATGCTTAATAACTCTCCTGCACATGCTGCTAAAAATCCAAAACTTCACATGTACATAAAAAGTCTGTACCTGAAGACATCTATATGTTTATATTCAGTTATACACCTTGCGCCAATCAATATCATTTTTTACATTTTGACGTACTGCACGGTGCCCTTTTAACGAATCTGATTGAAAATTGGCTACAAAAGACTCAAGACATTGATCTTACTCTATCCCTATTTTTGTGACTTTCCTTCGAAGGGCGTGGCTATTACGGTGCCGCAGAGTCTGATTATTCTCCGTGGCAACAAAAGTTCCTGCAAAATGATTCAGATGATCCATCTTCTCGAAATTTTTCACATTTGAGGATATTCAGGCCCTGAAGACGAACTTATTTTTGATCGCAGTGGTAGCGCCACCAACTGGTTAAAACAAATACAAATTATTTTCGTTGATGTTTTTTCTCCGGGCAGGTGAACAAAATCTACCTTATATTTGCTCGGATGAGTGTTTAGGCCTTGAGCATGTCAGCAATACGAAAGTCTTTCGCCTTCTTCAGAGTGTCACATGATGCTGTCTTGTGACCCGTCTTTATCAGCTGATGTTCCATGAGGGCGTGACTTACCTGTCACAAGAATGAAGGCAAGTCACGCCCCCCGCTGTCCGTTCACTCCGCCAAGATGCTGGTCCAGGTGGTAGAGAGGATGAAGGCTCCCTTGTCTCTGTTCATGGTTTTTATGCTCGCTTGCAGATCTCAATGGCCTCTCTGATCCAGCGCTGTTGTTTGTTCTCTTCTGTGCGGATGACCCTGCCCTTCTCCCGGTCCATGATGTGGTTTTCCCTTTTGCAGTGGTCAGTGATTGCTGATTTGTAATGTTCATGTTGTGCTTGTTCTTTTACTGCTCTGATTTTTTTCATTTTTTTTGACAGGTAAGTCACACCCTCATGGAACATCAGCTCAAGACACCATCATGCGACACTCTGAAGAAGGCGAAAGACTCGCCGAAACATGTCAGGTAAAAAATTAACCTAAAACATAATTGTCTGCTTTTAATGAATCAGTCAAATATCAATAATAAGAAGACAAAATGAACCTAATACAAATAAATGAATGCTTAATAACTCCCCTGCACATGCTCCTAAAAATCCAAACCTTCAACCTGTAAATAAAACGTCCCGACCTGAAGACATCTTAATGTTATTATTTTGTTATACACACAGTGCCGCCAAGTGGAATCAAAAATTTGTTTTTATTTTAATTTTCACGTACTGCACGGTGCCCTTTTGACGAATCCGACTGAAAATTTGTCAGAAAAGACTCAAGACAATGATCTTACTCTCTGCCGAATTTTGTGACGTTTTGGCAAAAGGCGTGGCTATTAAGGTGCTGAAAAGTCCGATTGTACTTTGTGGCAACAAAAGCTCCGGCAACATGACTCAGATGATCCTATCTTCTCGAAGTTGTACACATTTGAGGATACTTCAGCCCTGAAGACATCTACCAACTTATTTTACATCGTAGTAGTAGCGCCACCAACTGGTAAAAGCTAATACAAGTTATTTTCTTGGATGTTTTTCTCCGTGCAACTCAACAAGGTCGCCCTCATATATGCTCGGATGACTGTTTCGGCCATGAGGATGTCACAATACGAAATTCGTGATTTTTCGTGAAAAGTTGTGGGAGTGGCATTGCACTGTTCGGCAATAAAACAAAGCTGATTATGAGGTTCTAAATATGAACGACAACTCGTAAAACTTACACACACATCAGGCCGAGCAAATTTATCAATATTTTATAAGTTAGTTGTGCAGCTTTTTTGAAATGGCTCGCCATGGCCCTCGAGAAATGTTAAAAAAAAGCAGCTCTGGTTGAGTGTTTCACCTCGCTTTTTGTAAATTTTATGGAGTACAGTGAACCCTCGGTTATCGCGGTTAATGGGGACCGAGACCACCCGCGAAAACTGAAAATCCGCGAAGTAGCGGCGCACCTTCAAAAATGCTTAAAAAAAATATACAATATATATAATAAATATATATATATATATATATATATATATATATATATATATATATATATATATATATATACGGGGAGAGAGAGAGTGAAATTCATTTTCCAACAAAAAAACCAAATTATTATTAAAACGTATTATTTTTTTATTCCCCAGCCATTCTTTTAGTATTTATTTAATTACTCCGACTTTTACCTGCTGGTACGCCGTCCGGTGTGCCCTGTTAAATGAAAGGTGGCATTCTTTATTTATTTATTCATTTATTCATTCATAACTGACAGCCTCGCGTCGCTCGCTCGTGCCCGGGCGGAAGAGGTGCTCCAATTCGGGCTTAACTGTGACACACGCCCGCCCTCCTCCCCCTGGAACTTCCATTCGGTTAAACTTAGGGGCCGCTTGGCACCGCCCGTGCCCGGGGAAGGTGCTCCTCTTCGGCTTACTGTGACGCGAGCATGCCCTCCTCCTCCGGAGCTTCCATTCAGTTAAACTTAGGGGGCCCGCTTGGAACCGCCCGTGCCCGGGGAAGGTGCTCCTCTTCGGCTTACTGTGACGCGAGCATGCCCTCCTCCTCCGGAGCTTCCATTCGGTTAACCTTAGGGGCCGCTTGGAACCGCCCGTGCCCGGGGAAGGTGCTCCTCTTCGGCTTACTGTGACGCGAGCATGCCCTCCTCCTCCGGAGCTTCCATTCGGTTAAACTTAGGGGCCGCTTGGCACCGCCCGTTGCCCGGGGAAGGTGCTCCTCTACGGCTTAACTGCCACGCACGCCGGCCGCGAGCTCTGGTACGGTCCGAACCGCGCGAAACGTCGCCACCGATCGTGTCCGGGAGAACGTGCTCTTCTTCGTCCACTCTCCTCTTCGCCCACGCTCTTCTTCGGCGCACGCCGGCCGTCTAACCGCTCAGCGCCCCGTCGTGCCGCTCGGCGAAACTACAATGCCCCCGAATATTTTTTAGACCCGCGAAGCACTGAACCCGCGAAAGGTGAACCGCGAAGTAGCGAGGGTTCACTGTATGTATAAGACCAAGACCTACAAAAAAGTCTCTTGGAGCAATGAGCTAGGTTTTACAGGAAGTCGGCCATTTTGAATTTACTTAAAAGGGGGCGGGTCACCACAATGGACTTTGTGTAGAAATTATTATTGGGGCCCGAGCAGCGACGGCGGCGAGGTCCCTATTGTTTTTGTAGAAATTATTATTAGGGCCTGAGCAGCGACCGCTACGAGGTCCCCATTGTTTTTGTGGAAATTATTATTATTTTTATTATTATTATTATTAGGGCCCGAGCAGTGACCGCTGCGAGGTCCCTATTGTTTTTCTAGAAATTGTTATTAGGGCCCGAGCTGCGACGGCTGCGAGGTCCCTATTGTTTTTGTAGAAAATATTATTACTTTTATTATTATTAATATTATTATTATTATTATTAGGGCCTGAGCAGCGACCGCTGCGAAGTCCCTATTGTTTTTGTAGAAATTATTATTATTATTATTTTTCCGATTGTTCGATCGCATTTTTGACCCCGAAACATGCACAAAAACTCACCAAACTTGGCAGTCTCATCGGGCATGGCGAAAAATTTGATATTTTAACGTCTAATATGAACAGGAAGTGAGTTATGAATTTTTGAAAGTCCGACTTTTGCCCTTTTTTGCATGTTTACAGGGGTCATTCTTTTGCACCCTGATCCTAAAGGCTTCATCTGATTGCCTTAAAATTCTGTCTGTAGCATCTGAAGACCTGGGACAAACACTGGGGCTAAAATTTTTGTTTCCGAAATACTATATGACGGGGGCGGGGCTTCAAAGTTTTCACTTAAGATTTCCTTCGCCGCAATGGACAAAATGCTTAATAACTCTCCTGCACATGCTGCTAAAAATCCAAAACTTCACATGTACATAAAAAGTCTGTACCTGAAGACATCTATATGTTTATATTCAGTTATACACCTTGCGCCAATCAATATCATTTTTTACATTTTGACGTACTGCACGGTGCCCTTTTAACGAATCTGATTGAAAATTGGCTACAAAAGACTCAAGACATTGATCTTACTCTATCCCTATTTTTGTGACTTTCCTTCGAAGGGCGTGGCTATTACGGTGCCGCAGAGTCTGATTATTCTCCGTGGCAACAAAAGTTCCTGCAAAATGATTCAGATGATCCATCTTCTCGAAATTTTTCACATTTGAGGATATTCAGGCCCTGAAGACGGCTGCCAACTTATTTTTGATCGCAGTGGTAGCGCCACCAACTGGTTAAAACAAATACAAATTATTTTCGTTGATGTTTTTCTCCGGGCAGGTGAACAAAATCTACCTTATATTTGCTCGGATGAGTGTTTAGGCCTTGAGCATGTCACAATACGAAAGTCTTTCGCCTTCTTCAGAGTGTCACATGATGCTGTCTTGTGACCCGTCTTTATCAGCTGATGTTCCATGAGGGCGTGACTTACCTGTCACAAGAATGAAGGCAAGTCACGCCCCCCGCTGTCCGTTCACTCCGCCAAGATGCTGGTCCAGGTGGTAGAGAGGATGAAGGCTCCCTTGTCTCTGTTCATGGTTTTTATGCCTCGCTTGCAGATCTCAATGGCCTCTCTGATCCAGCGCTGTTGTTTGTTCTCTTCTGTGCGGATGACCCTGCCCTTCTCCCGGTCCATGATGTGGTTTTCCCTTTTGCAGTGGTCAGTGATTGCTGATTTGTAATGTTCATGTTGTGCTTGTTCTTTTACTGCTCTGATTTTTTTCATTTTTTTGACAGGTAAGTCACACCCTCATGGAACATCAGCTCAAGACACCATCATGCGACACTCTGAAGAAGGCGAAAGACTCGCCGAAACATGTCAGGTAAAAAATTAACCTAAAACATAATTGTCTGCTTTTAATGAATCAGTCAAATATCAATAATAAGAAGACAAAATGAACCTAATACAAATAAATGAATGCTTAATAACTCCCCTGCACATGCTCCTAAAAATCCAAACCTTCACCTGTAAATAAAACGTCCCGACCTGAAGACATCGTAATGTTATTATTTTGTTATACACACAGTGCCGCCAAGTGGAATCAAAAATTTGTTTTTATTTTAATTTTCACGTACTGCACGGTGCCCTTTTGACGAATCCGACTGAAAATTAGTCAGAAAAGACTCAAGACAATGATCTTACTCTCTGCCGAATTTCTTGACGTTTTGGCAAAAGGCGTGGCTATTAAGGTGCTGAAAAGTCCGATTGTACTCTGTGGCAACAAAAGCTCCGGCAACATGACTCAGATGATCCTATCTTCTCGAAGTTGTACACATTTGAGGATACTTCAGCCCTGAAGACATCTACCAACTTATTTTACATCGTAGTAGTAGCGCCACCAACTGGTAAAAGCTAATACAAGTTATTTTCTTGGATGTTTTTCTCCGTGCAACTCAACAAGGTCGCCCTCATATATGCTCGGATGACTGTTTCGGCCATGAGGATGTCACAATACGAAATTCGTCCTTTTTCGTGAAAAGTTGTGGGAGTGGCATTACACTGTTCGGCAATAAAACAAAGCTGATTATGAGGTTCTAAATATGAACGACAACTCGTAAAACTTTACACACACATCAGGCCGAGCAAATTTATCAATATTTTATACGTTAGTTGTGCAGCTTTTTTGAAATGGCTCGCCATGGCCCTCGAGAAATGTTAAAAAAAGCAGCTCTGGTTGAGTGTTTCACCTCGCTTTTTGTAAATTTTATGGAGTACAGTGAACCCTCGGTTATCGCGGTTAATGGGGACCGAGACCACCCGCGAAAACTGAAAATCCGCGAAGTAGCGGCGCACCTTCAAAAATGCTTAAAAAAAATATACAATATATATAATAATATATATATATATATATATATATATATATATATATATATATATACGGGGAGAGAGAGAGTGAAATTCATGTTATAACAAAAAAAACAAATTATTATTAAAACGTATTATTTTTTTATTCCCCAGCCATTCTTTTAGTATTTATTTAATTACTCCGACTTTTACCTGCTGGTACGCCGTCCGGTGTGCCCTGTGAAATGAAAGGTGGCATTCTTTATTTATTTATTCATTTATTCATTCATAACTGACAGCCTCGCGCTCCGCTCGTGCCCGGGCAGAAGAGGTGCTCCAATTTGGCTTAACTGTGACACACGCCCGCCCTCCTCCCCCGGAGCTTCCATTCGGTTAAACTTAGGGGCCGCTTGGCACCGCCCGTGCCGGGGGAAGGTGCTCCTCTTCGGCTTACTGTGACGCGAGCATGCCCTCCTCCTCCGGAGCTTCCATTCGGTTAAACTTAGGGGCCGCTTGGAACCGCCCGTGCCCGGGGAAGGTGCTCCTCTACGGCTTAACTGCCACGCACGCCGGCCGGAGCTCTGGTACGGTCCGAACCGCGCGAAACGTCGCCACCGATCGTGTCCGGGGGAACGTGCTCTTCTTCGTCCACTCTCCTCTTCGCCCACGCTCTTCTTCGGCGCACGCCGGCCGTCTAACCGCTCCAGCGCCCCGTCGTGCCGCTCTGCGAAACTACAATGCCCCCGAATATTTTTTAGACCCGCGAAGCACTGAACCCGCGAAAGGTGAACCGCGAAGTAGCGAGGGTTCACTGTATGTATAAGACCAAGACCTACAAAAAAGTCTCTTGGAGCAATGAGCTAGGTTTTACAGGAAGTCGGCCATTTTGAATTTACTTAAAAGGGGGCGGGTCACCACAATGGACTTTGTGTAGAAATTATTATTGGGGCCCGAGCAGCGACCGCGGCGAGGTCCCTATTGTTTTTGTAGAAAACATTATTACTTTTATTATTATTATTATTATTATTATTAGGGCCTGAGCAGCGACCGCTGCGAAGTCCCTATTGTTTTTGTAGAAATTATTATTATTATTATTTTTCCGATTGTTCGATCGCATTTTTGACCCCCGAAACATGCACAAAAACTCACCAAACTTGGCAGTCTCATCGGGCATGGCGAAAAATTTGATATTTTAACGTCTAATATGAACAGGAAGTGAGTTATGAATTTTTGAAAGTCCGACTTTTGCCCTTTTTTGCATGTTTACAGGGGTCATTCTTTTGCACCCTGATCCTAAAGGCTTCATCTGATTGCCTTAAAATTCTGTCTGTAGCATCTGAAGACCTGGGACAAACACTGGGGCTAAAACTTTTTGTTTCCGAAATACTATATGACGGGGGCGGGGCTTCAAAGTTTTCACTTAAGATTTCCTTCGCCGCAATGGACAAAATGCTTAATAACTCTCCTTCACATGCTGCTAAAAATCCAAAACTTCACATGTACATAAAGAGTCTGTACCTGAAGACATCGACATGTTTATATTCAGTTATACACCTTGCGCCAATCAATATCATTTTTTACATTTTGACGTACTGCATGGTACCCTTTTAACGAATCCGATTGAAAATTGGCTAGAAAAGACTCAAGACATTGATCTTACTCTATCCCTATTTTTATGACTTTCCTTCAAAGGGCGTGGCTATTACGGTGCCGCAGAGTCTGATTATTCTCCGTGGCAACAAAAGTTCCTGCAAAATGATTCAGATGATCCATCTTCTGGAAATCTTTCACATTTGAGGATATTCAGGCCCTGAAGACGGCTGCCAACTTATTTTTGATCGCAGTGGTAGCGCCACCAACTGGTTAAAACAAATACAAATTATTTTCGTTGATGTTTTTCTCCGGGCAGGTGAACAAAATCTACCTTATATTTGCTCGGATGAGTGTTTAGGCCTTGAGCATGTCACAATACAAAAGTCTTTCGCCTTCTTCAGAGTGTCACATGATGCTGTCTTGTGACCCGTCTTTATCAGCTGATGTTCCATGAGGGCGTGACTTACCTGTCACAAGAATGAAGGCAAGTCACGCCCCCCGCTGTCCGTTCACTCCGCCAAGATGCTGGTCCAGGTGGTAGAGAGGATGAAGGCTCCCTTGTCTCTGTTCATGGTTTTTATGCCTCGCTTGCAGATCTCAATGGCCTCTCTGATCCAGCGCTGTTGTTTGTTCTCTTCTGTGCGGATGACCCTGCCCTTCTCCCGGTCCATGATGTGGTTTTCCCTTTTGCAGTGGTCAGTGATTGCTGATTTGTAATGTTCATGTTGTGCTTGTTCTTTTACTGCTCTGATTTTTTCATTTTTTTGACAGGTAAGTCACACCCTCATGGAACATCAGCTGATAAAGACGGGTCTCAAGACACCATCATGCGACACTCTGAAGAAGGCGAAAGACTCGCCGAAACATGTCAGGTAAAAAATTAACCTAAAACATAATTGTCTGCTTTTAATGAATCAGTCAAATATCAATAATAAGAAGACAAAATGAACCTAATACAAATAAATGAATGCTTAATAACTCCCCTGCACATGCTCCTAAAAATCCAAACCTTCACCTGTAAATAAAACGTCCCGACCTGAAGACATCTTAATGTTATTATTTTGTTATACACACAGTGCCGCCAAGTGGAATCAAAAATTTTTTTTTATTTTAATTTTCACGTACTGCACGGTGCCCTTTTGACGAATCCGACTGAAAATTAGTCAGAAAAGACTCAAGACAATGATCTTACTCTCTGCCGAATTTTGTGACGTTTTGGCAAAAGGCGTGGCTATTAAGGTGCTGAAAAGTCCGATTGTACTCTGTGGCAACAAAAGCTCCGGCAACATGACTCAGATGATCCTATCTTCTCGAAGTTGTACACATTTGAGGATACTTCAGCCCTGAAGACATCTACCAACTTATTTTACATCGTAGTAGTAGCGCCACCAACTGGTAAAAGCTAATACAAGTTATTTTCTTGGATGTTTTTCTCCGTGCAACTCAACAAGGTCGCCCTCATATATGCTCGGATGACTGTTTCGGCCATGAGGATGTCACAATACGAAATTAGTCCTTTTTCGTGAAAAGTTGTGGGAGTGGCATTGCACTGTTCGGCAATAAAACAACGCTGATTATGAGGTTCTAAATATGAACGACAACTCGTGAAACTTTACACACACATCAGGCCGAGCAAATTTATCAATATTTTATACGTTAGTTGTGCAGCTTTTTTGAAATGGCTCGCCATGGCCCTCGAGAAATGTTTTAAAAAAAGCAGCTCTGGTTGAGTGTTTCACCTCGCTTTTTGTAAATTTTATGGAGTACAGTGAACCCTCGGTTATCGCGGTTAATGGGGACCGAGACCACCCGCGAAAACTGAAAATCCGCGAAGTAGCGGCGCACCTTCAAAAATGCTTAAAAAAAATATACAATATATATAATAAATATATATATATATATATATATATATATATATATATATATACGGGAAGAGAGAGAGTGAAATTCATGTTATAACAAAAAAAACTAATTATTATTAAAACGTATTATTTTTTTATTCCCCAGCCATTCTTTTTGTATTTATTTAATTACTCCGACTTTTACCTGCTGGTACGCCGTCCGGTGTGCCCTGTGAAATGAAAGGTGGCATTCTTTATTTATTTATTCATTTATTCATTCATAACTGACAGCCTCGCGCTCCGCTCGTGCCCGGGCAGAAGAGGTGCTCCAATTTGGCTTAACTGTGACACACGCCCGCCCTCCTCCCCCGGAGCTTCCATTCGGTTAAACTTAGGGGCCGCTTGGCACCGCCCGTGCCCGGGGAAGGTGCTCCTCTTCGGCTTACTGTGACGCGAGCATGCCCTCCTCCTCCGGAGCTTCCATTCGGTTAAACTTAGGGGCCGCTTGGAACCGCCCGTGCCCGGGGAAGGTGCTCCTCTTCGGCTTACTGTGACGCGAGCATGCCCTCCTCCTCCGGAGCTTCCATTCGGTTAAAGTTAGGGGCCGCTTGGCACCGCCCGTGCCCGGGGAAGGGGCTCCTCTACGGCTTAACTGCCACGCACGCTGGCCGGAGCTCTGGTACGGTCCGAACCGCGCGAAACGTCGCCACCGATCGTGTCCGGGGGAACGTGCTCTTCTTCGTCCACTCTCCTCTTCGCCCACGCTCTTCTTCGGCGCACGCCGGCCGTCTAACCGCTCCAGCGCCCCGTCGTGCCGCTCGGCGAAACTACAATGCCCCCGAATATTTTTTAGACCCGCGAAGCACTGAACCCGCGAAAGGTGAACCGCGAAGTAGCGAGGGTTCACTGTATGTATAAGACCAAGACCTACAAAAAAGTCTCTTGGAGCAATGAGCTAGGTTTTACAGGAAGTCGGCCATTTTGAATTTACTTAAAAGGGGGCGGGTCACCACAATGGACTTTGTGTAGAAATTATTATTGGGGCCCGAGCAGCGACCGCGGCGAGGTCCCTATTGTTTTTGTAGAAAATATTATTACTTTTATTATTATTATTATTATTATTATTAGGGCCTGAGCAGCGACCGCTGCGAAGTCCCTATTGTTTTTGTAGAAATTATTATTATTATTATTTTTCCGATTGTTCGATCGCATTTTTGACCCCCGAAACATGCACAAAAACTCACCAAACTTGGCAGTCTCATCGGGCATGGCGAAAAATTTGATATTTTAACGTCTAATATGAACAGGAAGTGAGTTATGAAATTTTGAAAGTCCGACTTTTGCCCTTTTTTGCATGTTTACAGGGGTCATTCTTTTGCACCCTGTTCCTAAAGGCTTCATCTGATTGCCTTAAAATTCTGTCTGTAGCATCTGAAGACCTGGCACAAACACTGGGGCTAAAATTTTTTGTTTCCGAAATACTATGTGACGGGGGCGGGGCATCAAAGTTTTCACTTAAGATTTCCTTCGCCGCAATGGACAAAATGCTTAATAACTCTCCTGCACATGCTGCTAAAAATCCAAAACTTCACATGTACATAAAGAGTCTGTACCTGAAGACATCTATATGTTTATATTCAGTTATACACCTTGCGCCAATCAATATCATTTTTTACATTTTGACGTACTGCACGGTGCCCTTTTAACGAATCTGATTGAAAATTGGCTAGAAAAGACTCAAGACATTGATCTTACTCTATCCCTATTTTTGTGACTTTCCTTCGAAGGGCGTGGCTATTACGGTGCCGCAGAGTCTGATTATTCTCCGTGGCAACAAAAGTTCCTGCAAAATGATTCAGATGATCCATCTTCTCGAAATTTTTCACATTTGAGGATATTCAGGCCCTGAAGACGGCTGCCAACTTATTTTTGATCGCAGTGGTAGCGCCACCAACTGGTTAAAACAAATACAAATTATTTTCGTTGATTTTTTTCTCCGGGCAGGTTAACAAAATCTACCTTACATTTGCTCGGATGAGTGTTTAGGCCTTGAGGATGTCACAATACGAAAGTCTTTCGCCTTCTTCAGAGTGTCACATGATGGTGTCTTGTGGCCCGTCTTTATCAGCTGATGTTCCATGAGGGCGTGACTTACCTGTCACAAGAACGAAGGCAAGTCACGCCCCCCGCTGTCCGTTCACTCCGCCAAAATGCTGCTCCAGGTGGTAGAGAGGATGAAGGCTCCCTTGTCTCTGTTCATGGTTTTTATGCCTCGCTTGCAGATCTCAATGGCCTCTCTGATCCAGCGCTGTTGTTTGTTCTCTTCGGTGCGGATGACCCTGCCCTTCTCCCGGTCCATGATGTGGTTTTCCCTTTTGCAGTGGTCAGTGATTGCTGATTTGTAATGTTCATGTTGTGCTTGTTCTTTTACTGCTCTGATTTTTCATTTTTTTGACAGGTAAGTCACACCCTCATGGAACATCAGCTGATAAAGACGGGTCTCAAGACACCATCATGCGACACTCTGAAGAAGGCGAAAGACTCGCCGAAACATGTCAGGTAAAAAATTAACCTAAAACATAATTGTCTGCTTTTAATGAATCAGTCAAATATCAATAATAAGAAGACAAAATGAACCTAATACAAATAAATGAATGCTTAATAACTCCCCTGCACATGCTCCTAAAAATCCAAACCTTCACCTGTAAATAAAACGTCCCGACCTGAAGACATCTTAATGTTATTATTTTGTTATACACACAGTGCCGCCAAGTGGAATCAAAAATGTGTTTTTATTTTAATTTTCACGTACTGCACGGTGCCCTTTTGACGAATCCGACTGAAAATTAGTCAGAAAAGACTCAAGACAATGATCTTACTCTCTGCCGAATTTTGTGACGTTTTGGCAAAAGGCGTGGCTATTAAGGTGCTGAAAAGTCCGATTGTACTCTGTGGCAACAAAAGCTCCGGCAACATGACTCAGATGATCCTATCTTCTCGAAGTTGTACACATTTGAGGATACTTCAGCCCTGAAGACATCTACCAACTTATTTTACATCGTAGTAGTAGCGCCACCAACTGGTAAAAGCTAATACAAGTTATTTTCTTGGATGTTTTTCTCCGTGCAACTCAACAAGGTCGCCCTCATATATGCTCGGATGACTGTTTCGGCCATGAGGATGTCACAATACGAAATTCGTGATTTTTCGTGAAAAGTTGTGGGAGTGGCATTGCACTGTTCGGCAATAAAACAAAGCTGATTATGAGGTTCTAAATATGAACGACATCTCGTAAAACTTTACACACACATCAGGCCGAGCAAATTTATCAATATTTTATACGTTAGTTGTGCAGCTTTTTTGAAATGGCTCGCCATGGCCCTCGAGAAATGTTAAAAAAAAGCAGCTCTGGTTGAGTGTTTCACCTCGCTTTTTGTAAATTTTATGGAGTACAGTGAACCCTCGGTTATCGCGGTTAATGGGGACCGAGACCACCCGCGAAAACTGAAAATCCGCGAAGTAGCGGCGCACCTTCAAAAATGCTTAAAAAAAATATACAATATATATAATAAATATATAAATATATATATATATATATATATATATATATATATATATATATATATATATATATATATATATATATATATATATATATATACGGGGAGAGAGAGAGTGAAATTCATGTTATAACAAAAAAACCAAATTATTATTAAAACGTATTATTTTTTTATTCCCCAGCCATTCTTTTTGTATTTATTTAATTACTCCGACTTTTACCTGCTGGTACGCCGTCCGGTGTGCCCTGTGAAATGAAAGGTGGCATTCTTTATTTATTTATTCATTCATAACTGACAGCCTCGCGCTCCGCTCGTGCCCGGGCAGAAGAGGTGCTCCAATTTGGCTTAACTGTGACACACGCCCGTCCTCCTCCCCCGGAGATTCCATTCGGTTAAACTTAGGGGCCGCTTGGCACCGCCCGTGCCCGGGGAAGGTGCTCCTCTTCGGCTTACTGTGACGCGAGCATGCCCTCCTCCTCCGGAGCTTCCATTCGGTTAAACTTAGGGGCCGCTTGGAACCGCCCGTGCCCGGGGAAGGTGCTCCTCTTTGGCTTACTGTGACGCGAGCATGCCCTCCTCCTCCGGAGCTTCCATTCGGTTAAACTTAGGGGCCGCTTGGCACCGCCCGTGCCCGGGGAAGGTGCTCCTCTACGGCTTAACTGCCACGCACGCTGGCCGGAGCTCTGGTACGGTCCGAACCGCGCGAAACGTCGCCACCGATCGTGTCCGGGGGAACGTGCTCTTCTTCGTCCACTCTCCTCTTCGCCCACGCTCTTCTTCGGCGCACGCCGGCCGTCTAACCGCTCCAGCGCCCCGTCGTGCCGCTCGGCGAAACTACAATGCCCCCGAATATTTTTTAGACCCGCGAAGCACTGAACCCGCGAAAGGTGAACCGCGAAGTAGCGAGGGTTCACTGTATGTATAAGACCAAGACCTACAAAAAAGTCTCTTGGAGCAATGAGCTAGGTTTTACAGGAAGTCGGCCATTTTGAATTTACTTAAAAGGGGGCGGGTCACCACAATGGACTTTGTGTAGAAATTATTATTGGGGCCCGAGCAGCGACGGCGGCGAGGTCCCTATTGTTTTTCTAGAAATTGTTATTAGGGCCCGAGCTGCGACGGCTGCGAGGTCCCTATTGTTTTTGTAGAAAATATTATTACTTTTATTATTATTATTATTATTATTATTAGGGCCTGAGCAGCGACCGCTGCGAAGTCCCTATTGTTTTTGTAGAAATTATTATTATTATTATTTTTCCGATTGTTCGATCGCATTTTTGACCCCCGAAACATGCACAAAAACTCACCAAACTTGGCAGTCTCATCGGGCATGGCGAAAAATTTGATATTTTAACGTCTAATATGAACAGGAAGTGAGTTATGAATTTTTGAAAGTCCGACTTTTGCCCTTTTTTGCATGTTTACAGGGGTCATTCTTTTGCACCCTGATCCTAAAGGCTTCATCTGATTGCCTTAAAATTCTGTCTGTAGCATCTGAAGACCTGGCACAAACACTGGGGCTAAAATTTTTTGTTTCCGAAATACTATATGACGGGGGCGGGGCATCAAAGTTTTCACTTAAGATTTCCTTCGCCGCAATGGACAAAATGCTTAATAACTCTCCTGCACATGCTGCTAAAAATCCAAAACTTCACATGTACATAAAGAGTCTGGACCTGAAGACATCTATATGTTTATATTCAGTTATACACCTTGCGCCAATCAATATCATTTTTTACATTTTGACGTACTGCACGGTGCCCTTTTAACGAATCTGATTGAAAATTGGCTAGAAAAGACTCAAGACATTGATCTTACTCTATCCCTATTTCTGTGACTTTCCTTCGAAGGGCGTGGGTATTACGGTGCCGCAGAGTCTGATTATTCTCCGTGGCAACAAAAGTTCCTGCAAAATGATTCAGATGATCCATCTTCTCGAAATTTTTCACATTTGAGGATATTCAGGCCCTGAAGACGGCTGCCAACTTATTTTTGATCGCAGTGGTAGCACCACCAACTGGTTAAAACAAATACAAATTATTTTCGTTGATTTTTTTCTCCGGGCAGGTTAACAAAATCTACCTTACATTTGCTCGGATGAGTGTTTAGGCCTTGAGGATGTCACAATACGAAAGTCTTTCGCCTTCTTCAGAGTGTCACATGATGGTGTCTTGTGGCCCGTCTTTATCAGCTGATGTTCCATGAGGGCGTGACTTACCTGTCACAAGAACGAAGGCAAGTCACGCCCCCCGCTGTCCGTTCACTCCGCCAAAATGCTGCTCCAGGTGGTAGAGAGGATGAAGGTTCCCTTGTCTCTGTTCATGGTTTTTATGCCTCGCTTGCAGATCTCAATGGCCTCTCTGATCCAGCGCTGTTGTTTGTTCTCTTCTGTGCGGATGACCCTGCCCTTCTCCCGGTCCATGATGTGGTTTTCCCTTTTGCAGTGGTCAGTGATTGCTGATTTGTAATGTTCATGTTGTGCTTGTTCTTTTACTGCTCTGATTTTTTTATTTTTTTGACAGGTAAGTCACACCCTCATGGAACATCAGCTGATAAAGACTGGTCTCAAGACACCATCATGCGACACTCTGAAGAAGGCGAAAGACTCGCCGAAACATGTCAGGTAAAAAATTAACCTAAAACATAAATGTCTGCTTTTAATGAATCAGTCAAATATCAATAATAAGAAGACAAAATGAACCTAATACAAATAAATGAATGCTTAATAACTCCCCTGCACATGCTCCTAAAAATCCAAACCTTCACCTGTAAATAAAACGTCCCGACCTGAAGACATCTTAATGTTATTATTTTGTTATACACACAGTGCCGCCAAGTGGAATCAAAAATTTGTTTTTATTTTAATTTTCACGTACTGCACGGTGCCCTTTTGACGAATCCGACTGAAAATTAGTCAGAAAAGACTCAAGACAATGATCTTACTCTCTGCCGAATTTTGTGACGTTTTGGCAAAAGGCGTGGCTATTAAGGTGCTGAAAAGTCCGATTGTACTTTGTGGCAACAAAAGCTCCGGCAACATGACTCAGATGATCCTATCTTCTCGAAGTTGTACACATTTGAGGATACTTCAGCCCTGAAGACATCTACCAACTTATTTTACATCGTAGTAGTAGCGCCACCAACTGGTAAAAGCTAATACAAGTTATTTTCTTGGATGTTTTTCTCCGTGCAACTCAACATGGTCGCCCTCATATATGCTCGGATGACTGTTTCGGCCATGAGGATGTCACAATACGAAATTCATGATTTTTCGTGAAAAGTTGTGGGAGTGGCATTGCACTGTTCGGCAATAAAACAAAGCTGATTATGAGGTTCTAAATATGAACGACAACTCGTAAAACTTTACACACACATCAGGCCGAGCAAATTTATCAATATTTTATAAGTTAGTTGTGCAGCTTTTTTGAAATGGCTCGCCATGGCCCTCGAGAAATGTTAAAAAAAAGCAGCTCTGGTTGAGTGTTTCACCTCGCTTTTTGTAAATTTTATGGAGTACAGTGAACCCTCGGTTATCGCGGTTAATGGGGACCGAGACCACCCGCGAAAACTGAAAATCCGCGAAGTAGCGGCGCACCTTCAAAAATGCTTAAAAAAAATATACAATATATATAATAAATATATATATATATATATATATATATATATATATATACGGGGAGAGAGAGAGTGAAATTCATTTTAGAACAAAAAAACCAAATTATTATTAAAACGTATTATTTTTTTATTCCCCAGCCATTCTTTTTGTATTTATTTAATTACTCCGACTTTTACCTGCTGGTACGCCGTCCGGTGTGCCCTGTGAAATGAAAGGTGGCATTCTTTATTTATTTATTCATTTATTCATTCATAACTGACAGCCTCGCGCTCCGCTCGTGCCCGGGCGGAAGAGGTGCTCCAATTCGGCTTAACTGTGACACACGCCCGCCCTCCTCCCCCGGAACTTCCATTCGGTTAAACTTAGGGGCCGCTTGGCACCGCCCGTGCCCGGGGAAGGTGCTCCTCTTCGGCTTACTGTGACGCGAGCATGCCCTCCTCCTCCGGAGCTTCCATTCAGTTAAACTTAGGGGCCGCTTGGAACCGCCCGTGCCCGGGGAAGGTGCTCCTCTTCGGCTTACTGTGACGCGAGCATGCCCTCCTCCTCCGGAGCTTCCATTCGGTTAAACTTAGGGGCCGCTTGGAACCGCCCGTGCCCGGGGAAGGTGCTCCTCTTCGGCTTACTGTGACGCGAGCATGCCCTCCTCCTCCGGAGCTTCCATTCGGTTAAACTTAGGGGCCGCTTGGCACCGCCCGTGCCCGGGGAAGGTGCTCCTCTACGGCTTAACTGCCACGCACGCCGGCCGGAGCTCTGGTACGGTCCGAACCGCGCGAAACGTCGCCACCGATCGTGTCCGGGAGAACGTGCTCTTCTTCGTCCACTCTCCTCTTCGCCCACGCTCTTCTTCGGCGCACGCCGGCCGTCTAACCGCTCCAGCGCCCCGTCGTGCCGCTCGGCGAAACTACAATGCCCCCGAATATTTTTTAGACCCGCGAAGCACTGAACCCGCGAAAGGTGAACCGCGAAGTAGCGAGGGTTCACTGTATGTATAAGACCAAGACCTACAAAAAAGTCTCTTGGAGCAATGAGCTAGGTTTTACAGGAAGTCGGCCATTTTGAATTTACTTAAAAGGGGGCGAGTCACCACAATGGACTTTGTGTAGAAATTATTATTGGGGCCCGAGCAGCGACGGCGGCGAGGTCCCTATTGTTTTTGTAGAAATTATTATTAGGGCCTGAGCAGCGACCGCTACGAGGTCCCCATTGTTTTTGTGGAAATTATTATTATTTTTATTATTATTATTATTAGGGCCCGAGCAGTGACCGCTGCGAGGTCCCTATTGTTTTTCTAGAAATTGTTATTAGGGCCCGAGCTGCGACGGCTGCGAGGTCCCTATTGTTTTTGTAGAAAATATTATTACTTTTATTATTATTAATATTATTATTATTATTATTAGGGCCTGAGCAGCGACCGCTGCGAAGTCCCTATTGTTTTTGTAGAAATTATTATTATTATTATTTTTCCGATTGTTCGATCGCATTTTTGACCCCCGAAACATGCACAAAAACTCACCAAACTTGGCAGTCTCATCGGGCATGGCGAAAAATTTGATATTTTAACGTCTAATATGAACAGGAAGTGAGTTATGAATTTTTGAAAGTCCGACTTTTGCCCTTTTTTGCATGTTTACAGGGGTCATTCTTTTGCACCCTGATCCTAAAGGCTTCATCTGATTGCCTTAAAATTCTGTCTGTAGCATCTGAAGACCTGGGACAAACACTGGGGCTAAAATTTTTTGTTTCCGAAATACTATATGACGGGGGCGGGGCTTCAAAGTTTTCACTTAAGATTTCCTTCGCCGCAATGGACAAAATGCTTAATAACTCTCCTGCACATGCTGCTAAAAATCCAAAACTTCACATGTACATAAAAAGTCTGTACCTGAAGACATCTATATGTTTATATTCAGTTATACACCTTGCGCCAATCAATATCATTTTTTACATTTTGACGTACTGCACGGTGCCCTTTTAACGAATCTGATTGAAAATTGGCTAGAAAAGACTCAAGACATTGATCTTACTCTATCCCTATTTTTGTGACTTTCCTTCGAAGGGCGTGGCTATTACGGTGCCGCAGAGTCTGATTATTCTCCGTGGCAACAAAAGTTCCTGCAAAATGATTCAGATGATCCATCTTCTCGAAATTTTTCACATTTGAGGATATTCAGGCCCTGAAGACGGCTGCCAACTTATTTTTGATCGCAGTGGTAGCGCCACCAACTGGTTAAAACAAATACAAATTATTTTCGTTGATGTTTTTCTCCGGGCAGGTGAACAAAATCTACCTTATATTTGCTCGGATGACTGTTTCGGCCATGAGGATGTCACAATACGAAATTCGTCCTTTTTCGTGAAAAGTTGTGGGAGTGGCATTGCACTGTTCGGCAATAAAACAAAGCTGATTATGAGGTTCTAAATATGAACCACAACTCGTAAAACTTTACACACACATCAGGCCGAGCAAATTTATCAATATTTTATACGTTAGTTGTGCAGCTTTTTTGAAATGGCTCGCCATGGCCCTCGAGAAATGTTAAAAAAAGCAGCTCTGGTTGAGTGTTTCACCTCGCTTTTTGTAAATTTTATGGAGTACAGTGAACCCTCGGTTATCGCGGTTAACGGGGACCGAGACCACCCGCGAAAACTGAAAATCCGCGAAGTAGCGGCGCACCTTCAAAAATGCTTAAAAAAAATAAACAATATATATAATAAATATATATATATTTATATATATATATATATATATATATATATATATACGGGGAGAGAGAGAGTGAAATTCATGTTATAACAAAAAAACCAAATTATTATTAAAACGTATTATTTTTTTATTCCCCAGCCATTCTTTTAGTATTTATTTAATTACTCCGACTTTTACCTGCTGGTACGCCGTCCGGTGTGCCCTGTGAAATGAAAGGTGGCATTCTTTATTTATTTATTCATTTATTCATTCATAACTGACAGCCTCGCGCTCCGCTCGTGCCCGGGCAGAAGAGGTGCTCCAATTTGGCTTAACTGTGACACACGCCCGCCCTCCTCCCCCGGAGCTTCCATTCGGTTAAACTTAGGGGCCGCTTGGAACCGCCCGTGCCCGGGGAAGGTGCTCCTCTACGGCTTAACTGCCACGCACGCCGGCCGGAGCTCTGGTACGGTCCGAACCGCGCGAAACGTCGCCACCGATCGTGTCCGGGGGAACGTGCTCTTCTTCGTCCACTCTCCTCTTCGCCCACGCTCTTCTTCGGCGCACGCCGGCCGTCTAACCGCTCCAGCGCCCCGTCGTGCCGCTCGGCGAAACTACAATGCCCCCGAATATTTTTTAGACCCGCGAAGCACTGAACCCGCGAAAGGTGAACAGCGAAGTAGCGAGGGTTCACTGTATGTATAAGACCAAGACCTACAAAAAAGTCTCTTGGAGCAATGAGCTAGGTTTTACAGGAAGTCGGCCATTTTGAATTTACTTAAAAGGGGGCGGGTCACCACAATGGACTTTGTGTAGAAATTATTATTGGGCCCCGAGCAGCGACCGCGGCGAGGTCCCTATTGTTTTTGTAGAAAACATTATTACTTTTATTATTATTATTATTATTATTATTAGGGCCTGAGCAGCGACCGCTGCGAAGTCCCTATTGTTTTTGTAGAAATTATTATTATTATTATTTTTCCGATTGTTCGATCGCATTTTTGACCCCCGAAACATGCACAAAAACTCACCAAACTTGGCAGTCTCATCGGGCATGGCGAAAAATTTGATATTTTAACGTCTAATATGAACAGGAAGTGAGTTATGAATTTTTGAAAGTCCGACTTTTGCCCTTTTTTGCATGTTTACAGGGGTCATTCTTTTGCACCCTGATCCTAAAGGCTTCATCTGATTGCCTTAAAATTCTGTCTGTAGCATCTGAAGACCTGGGACAAACACTGGGGCTAAAATTTTTTGTTTCCGAAATACTATATGACGGGGGCGGGGCTTCAAAGTTTTCACTTAAGATTTCCTTCGCCGCAATGGACAAAATGCTTAATAACTCTCCTGCACATGCTGCTAAAAATCCAAAACTTCACATGTACATAAAGAGTCTGTACCTGAAGACATCTATATGTTTATATTCAGTTATACACCTTGCGCCAATCAATATCATTTTTTACATTTTGACGTACTGCATGGTGCCCTTTTAACGAATCCGATTGAAAATTGGCTAGAAAAGACTCAAGACATTGATCTTACTCTATCCCTATTTTTATGACTTTCCTTCAAAGGGCGTGGCTATTACGGTGCCGCAGAGTCTGATTATTCTCCGTGGCAACAAAAGTTCCTGCAAAATGATTCAGATGATCCATCTTCTGGAAATCTTTCACATTTGAGGATATTCAGGCCCTGAAGACGGCTGCCAACTTATTTTTGATCGCAGTGGTAGCGCCACCAACTGGTTAAAACAAATACAAATTATTTTCGTTGATGTTTTTCTCCGGGCAGGTGAACAAAATCTACCTTATATTTGCTCGGATGAGTGTTTAGGCCTTGAGCATGTCACAATACAAAAGTCTTTCGCCTTCTTCAGAGTGTCACATGATGCTGTCTTGTGACCCGTCTTTATCAGCTGATGTTCCATGAGGGCGTGACTTACCTGTCACAAGAATGAAGGCAAGTCACGCCCCCCGCTGTCCGTTCACTCCGCCAAGATGCTGGTCCAGGTGGTAGAGAGGATGAAGGCTCCCTTGTCTCTGTTCATGGTTTTTATGCCTCGCTTGCAGATCTCAATGGCCTCTCTGATCCAGCGCTGTTGTTTGTTCTCTTCTGTGCGGATGACCCTGCCCTTCTCCCGGTCCATGATGTGGTTTTCCCTTTTGCAGTGGTCAGTGATTGCTGATTTGTAATGTTCATGTTGTGCTTGTTCTTTTACTGCTCTGATTTTTTCATTTTTTTGACAGGTAAGTCACACCCTCATGGAACATCAGCTGATAAAGACGGGTCTCAAGACACCATCATGCGACACTCTGAAGAAGGCGAAAGACTCGCCAAAACATGTCAGGTAAAAAATTAACCTAAAACATAATTGTCTGCTTTTAATGAATCAGTCAAATATCAATAATAAGAAGACAAAATGAACCTAATACAAATAAATGAATGCTTAATAACTCCCCTGCACATGCTCCTAAAAATCCAAACCTTCACCTGTAAATAAAACGTCCCGACCTGAAGACATCTTAATGTTATTATTTTGTTATACACACAGTGCCGCCAAGTGGAATCAAAAATTAGTTTTTATTTTAATTTTCACGTACTGCACGGTGCCCTTTTGACGAATCCGACTGAAAATGAGTCAGAAAAGACTCAAGACAATGATCTTACTCTCTGCCGAATTTTGTGACGTTTTGGCAAAAGGCGTGGCTATTAAGGTGCTGAAAAGTCCCATTGTACTCTGTGGCAACAAAAGCTCCGGCAACATGACTCAGATGATCCTATCTTCTCGAAGTTGTACACATTTGAGGATACTTCAGCCCTGAAGACATCTACCAACTTATTTTCCATCGTAGTAGTAGCGCCACCAACTGGTAAAAGCTAATACAAGTTATTTTCTTGGATGTTTTTCTCCGTGCAACTCAACAAGGTCGCCCTCATATATGCTCGGATGACTGTTTCGGCCATGAGGATGTCACAATACGAAATTCGTCCTTTTTCATGAAAAGTTGTGGGAGTGGCATTGCACTGTTCGGCAATAAAACAAAGCTGATTATGAGGTTCTAAATATGAACGACAACTCGTAAAACTTTACACACACATCAGGCCGAGCAAATTTATCAATATTTTATACGTTAGTTGTGCAGCTTTTTTGAAATGGCTCGCCATGGCCCTCGAGAAATGTTAAAAAAAGCAGCTCTGGTTGAGTGTTTCACCTCGCTTTTTGTAAATTTTATGGAGTACAGTGAACCCTCGGTTATCGCGGTTAACGGGGACCGAGACCACCCGCGAAAACTGAAAATCCGCGAAGTAGCGGCGCACCTTCAAAAATGCTTAAAAAAAATAAACAATATATATAATAAATATATATATATATATATATATATATATATATATATATATATATATACGGGGAGAGAGAGAGTGAAATTCATGTTATAACAAAAAAACCAAATTATTATTAAAACGTATTATTTTTTTATTCCCCAGCCATTCTTTTAGTATTTATTTAATTACTCCGACTTTTACCTGCTGGTACGCCGTCCGGTGTGCCCTGTGAAATGAAAGGTGGCATTCTTTATTTATTTATTCATTTATTCATTCATAACTGACAGCCTCGCGCTCCGCTCGTGCCCGGGCAGAAGAGGTGCTCCAATTTGGCTTAACTGTGACACACGCCCGCCCTCCTCCCCCGGAGCTTCCATTCGGTTAAACTTAGGGGCCGCTTGGCACCGCCCGTGCCCGGGGAAGGTGCTCCTCTTCGGCTTACTGTGACGCGAGCATGCCCTCCTCCTCCGGAGCTTCCATTCGGTTAAACTTAGGGGCCGCTTGGAACCGCCCGTGCCCGGGGAAGGTGCTCCTCTACGGCTTAACTGCCACGCACGCCGGCCGGAGCTCTGGTACGGTCCGAACCGCGCGAAACGTCGCCACCGATCGTGTCCGGGGGAACGTGCTCTTCTTCGTCCACTCTCCTCTTCGCCCACGCTCTTCTTCGGCGCACGCCGGCCGTCTAACCGCTCCAGCGCCCCGTCGTGCCGCTCGGCGAAACTACAATGCCCCCGAATATTTTTTAGACCCGCGAAGCACTGAACCCGCGAAAGGTGAACCGCGAAGTAGCGAGGGTTCACTGTATGTATAAGACCAAGACCTACAAAAAAGTCTCTTGGAGCAATGAGCTAGGTTTTACAGGAAGTCGGCCATTTTGAATTTACTTAAAAGGGGGCGGGTCACCACAATGGACTTTGTGTAGAAATTATTATTGGGCCCCGAGCAGCGACCGCGGCGAGGTCCCTATTGTTTTTGTAGAAAACATTATTACTTTTATTATTATTATTATTATTATTATTAGGGCCTGAGCAGCGACCGCTGCGAAGTCCCTATTGTTTTTGTAGAAATTATTATTATTATTATTTTTCCGATTGTTCGATCGCATTTTTGACCCCCGAAACATGCACAAAAACTCACCAAACTTGGCAGTCTCATCGGGCATGGCGAAAAATTTGATATTTTAACGTCTAATATGAACAGGAAGTGAGTTATGAATTTTTGAAAGTCCGACTTTTGCCCTTTTTTGCATGTTTACAGGGGTCATTCTTTTGCACCCTGATCCTAAAGGCTTCATCTGATTGCCTTAAAATTCTGTCTGTAGCATCTGAAGACCTGGGACAAACACTGGGGCTAAAATTTTTTGTTTCCGAAATACTATATGACGGGGGCGGGGCTTCAAAGTTTTCACTTAAGATTTCCTTCGCCGCAATGGACAAAATGCTTAGTAACATTCCTGCACATGCTGCTAAAAATCCAAAACTTCACATGTACATAAAGAGTCTGTACCTGAAGACATCTATATGTTTATATTCAGTTATACACCTTGCGCCAATCAATATCAATTTTTACATTTTGACGTACTGCACGGTGCCCTTTTAACGAATCTGATTGAAAATTGGCTAGAAAAGACTCAAGACATTGATCTTACTCTATCCCTATTTTTGTGACTTTCCTTCGAAGGGCGTGGCTATTACGGTGCCGCAGAGTCTGATTATTCTCCGTGGCAACAAAAGTTCCTGCAAAATGATTCAGATGATCCATCTTCTCGAAATTTTTCACATTTGAGGATATTCAGGCCCTGAAGACGGCTGCCAACTTATTTTTGTTCGCAGTGGTAGCGCCACCAACTGGTTAAAACAAATACAAATTATTTTCGTTGATTTTTTTCTCCGGGCAGGTTAACAAAATCTACCTTACATTTGCTCGGATGAGTGTTTAGGCCTTGAGGATGTCACAATACGAAAGTCTTTCGCCTTCTTCAGAGTGTCACATGATGGTGTCTTGTGGCCCGTCTTTATCAGCTGATGTTCCATGAGGGCGTGACTTACCTGTCACAAGAATGAAGGCAAGTCACGCCCCCCGCTGTCCGTTCACTCCGCCAAAATGCTGCTCCAGGTGGTAGAGAGGATGAAGGCTCCCTTGTCTCTGTTCATGGTTTTTATGCCTCGCTTGCAGATCTCAATGGCCTCTCTGATCCAGCGCTGTTGTTTGTTCTCTTCGGTGCGGATGACCCTGCCCTTCTCCCGGTCCATGATGTGGTTTTCCCTTTTGCAGTGGTCAGTGATTGCTGATTTGTAATGTTCATGTTGTGCTTGTTCTTTTACTGCTCTGATTTTTTCATTTTTTTGACAGGTAAGTCACACCCTCATGGAACATCAGCTGATAAAGACGGGTCTCAAGACACCATCATGCGACACTCTGAAGAAGGCAAAAGACTCGCCGAAACATGTCAGGTAAAAAATTAACCTAAAACATAATTGTCTGCTTTTAATGAATCAGTCAAATATCAATAATAAGAAGACAAAATGAACCTAATACAAATAAATGAATGCTTAATAACTCCCCTGCACATGCTCCTAAAAATCCAAACCTTCACCTGTAAATAAAACGTCCCGACCTGAAGACATCTTAATGTTATTATTTTGTTATACACACAGCGCCGCCAAGTGGAATCAAAAATTTGTTTTTATTTTAATTTTCACGTACTGCACGGTGCCCTTTTGACGAATCCGACTGAAAATTAGTCAGAAAAGACTCAAGACAATGATCTTACTCTCTGCCGAATTTTGTGACGTTTTGGCAAAAGGCGTGGCTATTACGGTGCTGAAAAGTCCGATTGTACTCTGTGGCAACAAAAGCTCCGGCAACATGACTCAGATGATCCTATCTTCTCAAAGTTGTACACATTTGAGGATACTTCAGCCCAGAAGACATCTACCAACTTATTTTACATCGTAGTAGTAGCGCCACCAACTGGTAAAAGCTAATACAAGTTATTTTCTTGGATGTTTTTCTCCGTGCAACTCAACAAGGTCGCCCTCATATATGCTCGGATGACTGTTTCGGCCATGAGGATGTCACAATACGAAATTAGTCCTTTTTCGTGAAAAGTTGTGGGAGTGGCATTGCACTGTTCGGCAATAAAACAACGCTGATTATGAGGTTCTAAATATGAACGACAACTCGTGAAACTTTACACACACATCAGGCCGAGCAAATTTATCAATATTTTATACGTTAGTTGTGCAGCTTTTTTGAAATGGCTCGCCATGGCCCTCGAGAAATGTTCAAAAAAGCAGCCCTGATTGAGTGTTTCACCTCGCTTTTTGTAAATTTTATGGAGTACAGTGAACCCTCGGTTATCGCGGTTAATGGGGACCGAGACCACCCGCGAAAACTGAAAATCCGCGAAGTAGCGGCGCACCTTCAAAAATGCTTAAAAAAAATATACAATATATATATATATAGATATATATATATATATATATATATATATATATATATACGGGGAGAGAGAGAGTGAAATTCATTTTATAACAAAAAAACCAAATTATTATTAAAACGTATTATTTTTTTATTCCCCAGCCATTCTTTTTGTATTTATTTAATTACTCCGACTTTTACCTGCTGGTACGCCGTCCGGTGTGCCCTGTGAAATGAAAGGTGGCATTCTTTATTTATTTATTCATTTATTCATTCATAACTGACAGCCTCGCGCTCCGCTCGTGCCCGGGCGGAAGAGGTGCTCCAATTCGGCTTAACTGTGACACACGCCCGCCCTCCTCCCCCGGAACTTCCATTCTGTTAAACTTAGGGGCCGCTTGGCACCGCCCGTGCCCGGGGAAGGTGCTCCTCTTCGGCTTACTGTGACGCGAGCATGCCCTCCTCCTCCGGAGCTTCCATTCAGTTAAACTTAGGGGCCGCTTGGAACCGCCCGTGCCCGGGGAAGGTGCTCCTCTTCGGCTTACTGTGACGCGAGCATGCCCTCCTCCTCCGGAGCTTCCATTCGGTTAAACTTAGGGGCCGCTTGGAACCGCCCGTGCCCGGGGAAGGTGCTCCTCTTCGGCTTACTGTGACGCGAGCATGCCCTCCTCCTCCGGAGCTTCCATTCGGTTAAACTTAGGGGCCGCTTGGCACCGCCCGTGCCCGGGGAAGGTGCTCCTCTACGGCTTAACTGCCACGCACGCCGGCCGGAGCTCTGGTACGGTCCGAACCGCGCGAAACGTCGCCACCGATCGTGTCCGGGAGAACGTGCTCTTCTTCGTCCACTCTCCTCTTCGCCCACGCTCTTCTTCGGCGCACGCCGGCCGTCTAACCGCTCCAGCGCCCCGTCGTGCCGCTCGGCGAAACTACAATGCCCCCGAATATTTTTTAGACCCGCGAAGCACTGAACCCGCGAAAGGTGAACCGCGAAGTAGCGAGGGTTCACTGTATGTATAAGACCAAGACCTACAAAAAAGTCTCTTGGAGCAATGAGCTAGGTTTTACAGGAAGTCGGCCATTTTGAATTTACTTAAAAGGGGGCGGGTCACCACAATGGACTTTGTGTAGAAATTATTATTGGGGCCCGAGCAGCGACGGCGGCGAGGTCCCTATTGTTTTTGTAGAAATTATTAATAGGGCCTGAGCAGCGACCGCTACGAGGTCCCCATTGTTTTTGTGGAAATTATTATTATTTTTATTATTATTATTATTAGGGCCCGAGCAGTGACCGCTGCGAGGTCCCTATTGTTTTTCTAGAAATTGTTATTAGGGCCCGAGCTGCGACGGCTGCGAGGTCCCTATTGTTTTTGTAGAAAATATTATTACTTTTATTATTATTAATATTATTATTATTATTATTAGGGCCTGAGCAGCGACCGCTGCGAAGTCCCTATTGTTTTTGTAGAAATTATTATTATTATTATTTTTCCGATTGTTCGATCGCATTTTTGACCCCCGAAACATGCACAAAAACTCACCAAACTTGGCAGTCTCATCGGGCATGGCGAAAAATTTGATATTTTAACGTCTAATATGAACAGGAAGTGAGTTATGAATTTTTGAAAGTCCGACTTTTGCCCTTTTTTGCATGTTTACAGGGGTCATTCTTTTGCACCCTGATCCTAAAGGCTTCATCTGATTGCCTTAAAATTCTGTCTGTAGCATCTGAAGACCTGGGACAAACACTGGGGCTAAAATTTTTTGTTTCCGAAATACTATATGACGGGGGCGGGTCTTCAAAGTTTTCACTTAAGATTTCCTTCGCCGCAATGGACAAAATGCTTAATAACTCTCCTGCACATGCTGCTAAAAATCCAAAACTTCACATGTACATAAAAAGTCTGTACCTGAAGACATCTATATGTTTATATTCAGTTATACACCTTGCGCCAATCAATATCATTTTTTACATTTTGACGTACTGCACGGTGCCCTTTTAACGAATCTGATTGAAAATTGGCTAGAAAAGACTCAAGACATTGATCTTACTCTATCCCTATTTTTGTGACTTTCCTTCGAAGGGCGTGGCTATTACGGTGCCGCAGAGTCTGATTATTCTCCGTGGCAACAAAAGTTCCTGCAAAATGATTCAGATGATCCATCTTCTCGAAATTTTTCACATTTGAGGATATTCAGGCCCTGAAGACGGCTGCCAACTTATTTTTGATCGCAGTGGTAGCGCCACCAACTGGTTAAAACAAATACAAATTATTTTCGTTGATGTTTTTCTCCGGGCAGGTGAACAAAATCTACCTTATATTTGCTCGGATGAGTGTTTAGGCCTTGAGCATGTCACAATACGAAAGTCTTTCGCCTTCTTCAGAGTGTCACATGATGCTGTCTTGTGTCCCGTCTTTATCAGCTGATGTTCCATGAGGGCGTGACTTACCTGTCACAAGAATGAAGGCAAGTCACGCCCCCCGCTGTCCGTTCACTCCGCCAAGATGCTGGTCCAGGTGGTAGAGAGGATGAAGGCTCCCTTGTCTCTGTTCATGGTTTTTATGCCTCGCTTGCAGATCTCAATGGCCTCTCTGATCCAGCGCTGTTGTTTGTTCTCTTCTGTGCGGATGACCCTGCCCTTCTCCCGGTCCATGATGTGGTTTTCCCTTTTGCAGTGGTCAGTGATTGCTGATTTGTAATGTTCATGTTGTGCTTGTTCTTTTACTGCTCTGATTTTTTTCATTTTTTTGACAGGTAAGTCACACCCTCATGGAACATCAGCTCAAGACACCATCATGCGACACTCTGAAGAAGGCGAAAGACTCGCCGAAACATGTCAGGTAAAAAATTAACCTAAAACATAATTGTCTGCTTTTAATGAATCAGTCAAATATCAATAATAAGAAGACAAAATGAACCTAATACAAATAAATGAATGCTTAATAACTCCCCTGCACATGCTCCTAAAAATCCAAACCTTCACCTGTAAATAAAACGTCCCGACCTGAAGACATCGTAATGTTATTATTTTGTTATACACACAGTGCCGCCAAGTGGAATCAAAAATTTGTTTTTATTTTAATTTTCACGTACTGCACGGTGCCCTTTTGACGAATCCGACTGAAAATTAGTCAGAAAAGACTCAAGACAATGATCTTACTCTCTGCCGAATTTTGTGACGTTTTGGCAAAAGGCGTGGCTATTAAGGTGCTGAAAAGTCCGATTGTACTCTGTGGCAACAAAAGCTCCGGCAACATGACTCAGATGATCCTATCTTCTCGAAGTTGTACACATTTGAGGATACTTCAGCCCTGAAGACATCTACCAACTTATTTTACATCGTAGTAGTAGCGCCACCAACTGGTAAAAGCTAATACAAGTTATTTTCTTGGATGTTTTTCTCCGTGCAACTCAACAAGGTCGCCCTCATATATGCTCGGATGACTGTTTCGGCCATGAGGATGTCACAATACGAAATTCGTGATTTTTCGTGAAAAGTTGTGGGAGTGGCATTGCACTGTTCGGCAATAAAACAAAGCTGATTATGAGGTTCTAAATATGAACGACAACTCGTAAAACTTTACACACACATCAGGCCGAGCAAATTTATCAATATTTTATACGTTAGTTGTGCAGCTTTTTTGAAATGGCTCGCCATGGCCCTCGAGAAATGTTAAAAAAAAGCAGCTCTGGTTGAGTGTTTCACCTCGCTTTTTGTAAATTTTATGGAGTACAGTGAACCCTCGGTTATCGCGGTTAATGGGGACCGAGACCATCCGCGAAAACTGAAAATCCGCGAAGTAGCGGCGCACCTTCAAAAATGCTTAAAAAAAATATACAATATATATAATAAATATATAAATTTATATATATATATATATATATATATATATATATATATATATATATATATATATATATATATATATATATATACGGGGAGAGAGAGAGTGAAATTCATGTTATAACAAAAAAAACAAATTATTATTAAAACGTATTATTTTTTTATTCCCCAGCCATTCTTTTTGTATTTATTTAATTACTCAGACTTTTACCTGCTGGTACGCCGTCCGGTGTGCCCTGTGAAATGAAAGGTGGCATTCTTTATTTATTTATTCATTTATTCATTCATAACTGACAGCCTCGCGCTCCGCTCGTGCCCGGGCAGAAGAGGTGCTCCAATTTGGCTTAACTGTGACACACGCCCGTCCTCCTCCCCCGGAGCTTCCATTCGGTTAAACTTAGGGGCCGCTTGGCACCGCCCGTGCCCGGGGAAGGTGCTCCTCTTCGGCTTACTGTGACGCGAGCATGCCCTCCTCCTCCGGAGCTTCCATTCGGTTAAACTTAGGGGCCGCTTGGAACCGCCCGTGCCCGGGGAAGGTGCTCCTCTTCGGCTTACTGTGACGCGAGCATGCCCTCCTCCTCCGGAGCTTCCATTCGGTTAAACTTAGGGGCCGCTTGGCACCGCCCGTGCCCGGGGAAGGTGCTCCTCTACGGCTTAACTGCCACGCACGCTGGCCGGAGCTCTGGTACGGTCCGAACCGCGCGAAACGTCGCCACCGATCGTGTCCGGGGGAATGTGCTCTTCTTCGTCCACTCTCCTCTTCGCCCACGCTCTTCTTCGGCGCACGCCGGCCGTCTAACCGCTCCAGCGCCCCGTCGTGCCGCTCGGCGAAACTACAATGCCCCCGAATATTTTTTAGACCCGCGAAGCACTGAACCCGCGAAAGGTGAACCGCGAAGTAGCGAGGGTTCACTGTATGTATAAGACCAAGACCTACAAAAAAGTCTCTTGGAGCAATGAGCTAGGTTTTACAGGAAGTCGGCCATTTTGAATTTACTTAAAAGGGGGCGGGTCACCACAATGGACTTTGTGTAGAAATTATTATTGGGGCCCGAGCAGCGACCGCGGCGAGGTCCCTATTGTTTTTGTAGAAAATATTATTACTTTTATTATTATTATTATTATTATTATTAGGGCCTGAGCAGCGACCGCTGTGAAGTCCCTATTGTTTTTGTCGAAATTATTATTATTATTATTTTTCCGATTGTTCGATCGCATTTTTGACCCCTGAAACATGCACAAAAACTCACCAAACTTGGCAGTCTCATCGGGCATGGCGAAAAATTTGATATTTTAACGTCTAATATGAACAGGAAGTGAGTTATGAATTTTTGAAAGTCCGACTTTTGCCCTTTTTTGCATGTTTACAGGGGTCATTCTTTTGCACCCTGATCCTAAAGGCTTCATCTGATTGCCTTAAAATTCTGTCTGTAGCATCTGAAGACCTGGCACAAACACTGGGGCTAAAATTTTTTGTTTCCGAAATACTATATGACGGGGGCGGGGCATCAAAGTTTTCACTTAAGATTTCCTTCGCCGCAATGGACAAAATGCTTAATAACTCTCCTGCACATGCTGCTAAAAATCCAAAATTTCACATGTACATAAAGAGTCTGTACCTGAAGACATCTATATGTTTATATTCAGTTATACACCTTGCGCCAATCAATATCATTTTTTACATTTTGACGTACTGCACGGTGCCCTTTTAACGAATCTGATTGAAAATTGGCTAGAAAAGACTCAAGACATTGATCTTACTCTATCCCTATTTTTGTGACTTTCCTTCGAAGGGCGTGGCTATTACGGTGCCGCAGAGTCTGATTATTCTCCGTGGCAACAAAAGTTCCTGCAAAATGATTCAGATGATCCATCTTCTCGAAATTTTTCACATTTGAGGATATTCAGGCCCTGAAGACGGCTGCCAACTTATTTTTGATCGCAGTGGTAGCGCCACCAACTGGTTAAAACAAATACAAATCATTTTCATTGATTTTTTTCTCCGGGCAGGTTAACAAAATCTACCTTACATTTGCTCGGATGAGTGTTTAGGCCTTGAGGATGTCACAATACGAAAGTCTTTCGCCTTCTTCAGAGTGTCACATGATGGTGTCTTGTGGCCCGTCTTTATCAGCTGATGTTCCATGAGGGCGTGACTTGCCTGTCACAAGAATGAAGGCAAGTCACGCCCCCCGCTGTCCGTTCACTCCGCCAAAATGCTGCTCCAGGTGGTAGAGAGGATGAAGGCTCCCTTGTCTCTGTTCATGGTTTTTATGCCTCGCTTGCAGATCTCAATGGCCTCTCTGATCCAGCGCTGTTGTTTGTTCTCTTCGGTGCGGATGACCCTGCCCTTCTCCCGGTCCATGATGTGGTTTTCCCTTTTGCAGTGGTCAGTGATTGCTGATTTGTAATGTTCATGTTGTGCTTGTTCTTTTACTGCTCTGATTTTTCATTTTTTTGACAGGTAAGTCACACCCTCATGGAACATCAGCTGATAAAGACGGGTCTCAAGACACCATCATGCGACACTCTGAAGAAGGCGAAAGACTCGCCGAAACATGTCAGGTAAAAAATTAACCTAAAACATAATTGTCTGCTTTTAATGAATCAGTCAAATATCAATAATAAGAAGACAAAATGAACCTAATACAAATAAATGAATGCTTAATAACTCCCCTGCACATGCTCCTAAAAATCCAAACCTTCACCTTTAAATAAAACGTCCCGACCTGAAGACATCTTAATGTTATTATTTTGTTATACACACAGTGCCGCCAAGTGGAATCAAAAATTTGTTTTTATTTTAATTTTCACGTACTGCACGGTGCCCTTTCGACGAATCCGACTGAAAATTAGTCAGAAAAGACTCAAGACAATGATCTTACTCTCTGCCGAATTTTGTGACGTTTTGGCAAAAGGCGTGGCTATTACGGTGCTGAAAAGTCCGATTGTACTCTGTGGCAACAAAAGCTCCAGCAACATGACTCAGGTGATCCTATCTTCTCGAAGTTGCACACATTTGAGGATACTTAAGCCCTGAAGACATCTACCAACTTATTTTTCATCGTAGTAGTAGCGCCACCAACTGGTAAAAGCTAATACAAGTTATTTTCTTGGATGTTTTTCTCCGTGCAACTCAACAAGGTCGCCCTCATATATGCTCGGATGACTGTTTCGGCCATGAGGATGTCACAATACGAAATTCGTGATTTTTCGTGAAAAGTTGTGGGAGTGGCATTGCACTGTTCGGCAATAAAACAAAGCTGATTATGAGGTTCTAAATATGAACGACAACTCGTAAAACTTTACACACACATCAGGCCGAGCAAATTTATCAATATTTTATACGTTAGTTGTGCAGCTTTTTTGAAATGGCTCGCCATGGCCCTCGAGAAATGTTAAAAAAAAGCAGCTCTGGTTGAGTGTTTCACCTCGCTTTTTGTAAATTTTATGGAGTACAGTGAACCCTCGGTTATCGCGGTTAATGGGGACCGAGACCACCCGCGAAAACTGAAAATCCGCGAAGTAGCGGCGCACCTTCAAAAATGCTTAAAAAAAATATACAATATATATAATAAATATAGAAATATATATATATATATATATATATATATATATATATATATATATATATATATATAGATATATATATATATATATATATATATATATACGGGGAGAGAGAGAGTGAAATTCATGTTATAACAAAAAAACCAAATTATTATTAAAACGTATTATTTTTTTATTCCCCAGCCATTCTTTTTGTATTTATTTAATTACTCCGACTTTTACCTGCTGGTACGCCGTCCGGTGTGCCCTGTGAAATGAAAGGTGGCATTCTTTATTTATTTATTCATTTATTCATTCATAACTGACAGCCTCGCGCTCCGCTCGTGCCCGGGCAGAAGAGGTGCTCCAATTTGGCTTAACTGTGACACACGCCCGTCCTCCTCCCCCGGAGCTTCCATTCGGTTAAACTTAGGGGCCGCTTGGCACCGCCCGTGCCCGGGGAAGGTGCTCCTCTTCGGCTTACTGTGACGCGAGCATGCCCTCCTCCTCCGGAGCTTCCATTCGGTTAAACTTAGGGGCCGCTTGGAACCGCCCGTGCCCGGGGAAGGTGCTCCTCTTCGGCTTACTGTGACGCGAGCATGCCCTCCTCCTCCGGAGCTTCCATTCGGTTAAACTTAGGGGCCGCTTGGCACCGCCCGTGCCCGGGGAAGGTGCTCCTCTACGGCTTAACTGCCACGCACGCTGGCCGGAGCTCTGGTACGGTCCGAACCGCGCGAAACGTCGCCACCGATCGTGTCCGGGGGAACGTGCTCTTCTTCGTCCACTCTCCTCTTCGCCCACGCTCTTCTTCGGCGCACGCCGGCCGTCTAACCGCTCCAGCGCCCCGTCGTGCCGCTCGGCGAAACTACAATGCCCCCGAATATTTTTTAGACCCGCGAAGCACTGAACCCGCGAAAGGTGAACCGCGAAGTAGCGAGGGTTCACTGTATGTATAAGACCAAGACCTACAAAAAAGTCTCTTGGAGCAATGAGCTAGGTTTTACAGGAAGTCGGCCATTTTGAATTTACTTAAAAGGGGGCGGGTCACCACAATGGACTTTGTGTAGAAATTATTATTGGGGCCCGAGCAGCGACCGCGGCGAGGTCCCTATTGTTTTTGTAGAAAATATTATTACTTTTATTATTATTATTATTATTATTATTATTAGGGCCTGAGCAGCGACCGCTGCGAAGTCCCTATTGTTTTTGTAGAAATTATTATTATTATTATTTTTCCGATTGTTCGATCGCATTTTTGACCCCCGAAACATGCACAAAAACTCACCAAACTTGGCAGTCTCATCGGGCATGGCGAAAAATTTGATATTTTAACGTCTAATATGAACAGGAAGTGAGTTATGAATTTTTGAAAGTCTGACTTTTGCCCTTTTTTGCATGTTTACAGGGGTCATTCTTTTGCACCCTGATCCTAAAGGCTTCATCTGATTGCCTTAAAATTCTGTCTGTAGCATCTGAAGACCTGGGACAAACACTGGGGCTAAAATTTTTTGTTTCCGAAATACTATATGACGGGGGCGGGGCATCAAAGTTTTCACTTAAGATTTCCTTCGCCGCAATGGACAAAATGCTTAATAACTCTCCTGCACATGCTGCTACAAATCCAAAACTTCACATGTACATAAAGAGTCTGTACCTGAAGACATCTATATGTTTATATTCAGTTATACACCTTGCGCCAATCAATATCATTTTTTACATTTTGACGTACTGCACGGTGCCCTTTTAACGAATCTGATTGAAAATTGGCTAGAAAAGACTCAAGACATTGATCTTACTCTATCCCTATTTTTGTAACTTTCCTTCGAAGGGCGTGGCTATTACGGTGCCGCAGAGTCTGATTATTCTCCGTGGCAACAAAAGTTCCTGCAAAATGATTCAGATGATCCATCTTCTCGAAATTTTTCACATTTGAGGATATTCAGGCCCTGAAGACGGCTGCCAACTTATTTTTGATCGCAGTGGTAGCGCCACCAACTGGTTAAAACAAATACAAATTATTTTCGTTGATGTTTTTCTCCGGGCATGTTAACAAAATCTACCTTATATTTGCTCGGATGAGTGTTTCGGCCTTGAGCATGTCACAATACGAAAGTCTTTCGCCTTCTTCAGAGTGTCACATGATGGTGTCTTGTGACCCGTCTTTATCAGCTGATGTTCCATGAGGGCGTGACTTACCTGTCACAAGAATGAAGGCAAGTCACGCCCCCCGCTGTCCGTTCACTCCGCCAAGATGCTGGTCCAGGTGGTAGAGAGGATGAAGGCTCCCTTGTCTCTGTTCATGGTTTTTATGCCTCGCTTGCAGATCTCAATGGCCTCTCTGATCCAGCGCTGTTGTTTGTTCTCTTCTGTGCGGATGACCCTGCCCTTCTCCCGGTCCATGATGTGGTTTTCCCTTTTGCAGTGGTCAGTGATTGCTGATTTGTAATGTTCATGTTGTGCTTGTTCTTTTACTGCTCTGATTTTTTTCATTTTTTTGACAGGTAAGTCACACCCTCATGGAACATCAGCTCAAGACACCATCATGCGACACTCTGAAGAAGGCGAAAGACTCGCCGAAACATGTCAGGTAAAAAATTAACCTAAAACATAATTGTCTGCTTTTAATGAATCAGTCAAATATCAATAATAAGAAGACAAAATGAACCTAATACAAATAAATGAATGCTTAATAACTCCCCTGCACATGCTCCTAAAAATCCAAACCTTCACCTGTAAATAAAACGTCCCGACCTGAAGACATCTTAATGTTATTATTTTGTTATACACACAGTGCCGCCAAGTGGAATCAAAAATTTGTTTTTATTTTAATTTTCACGTACTGCACGGTGCCCTTTTGACGAATCCGACTGAAAATGAGTCAGAAAAGATTCAAGACAATGATCTTACTCTGCCGAATTTTGTGACGTTTTGGCAAAAGGCGTGGCTATTACGGTGCTGAAAAGTCCGATTGTACTCTGTGGCAACAAAAGCTCCAGCAACATGACTCAGATGATCCTATCTTCTCGAAGTTGTACACATTTGAGGATACTTCAGCCCTGAAGACATCTACCAACTTATTTTTCATCGTAGTAGTAGCGCCACCAACTGGTAAAAGCTAATACAAGTTATTTTCTTGGATGTTTTTCTCCGTGCAACTCAACAAGGTCGCCCTCATATATGCTCGGATGACTGTTTCGGCCATGAGGATGTCATAATACGAAATTTGTCCTTTTTCATGAAAAGTTGTGGGAGTGGCATTGCACTGTTCGGCAATAAAACAACGCTAATTATGAGGTTCTAAATATGAACGACAACTCGTGAAACTTTACACACACATCAGGCCGAGCAAATTTATCAATATTTTATACGTTAGTTGTGCAGCTTTTTTGAAATGGCTCGCCATGGCCCTCGAGAAATGTTCAAAAAAGCAGCCCTGGTTGAGTGTTTCACCTCGCTTTTTGTAAATTTTATGGAGTACAGTGAACCCTCGGTTATTGCGGTTAATGGGGACCGAGACCACCCGCAAAAACTGAAAATCCGCGAAGTAGCGGCGCACCTTCAAAAATGCTTAAAAAAAATATACAATATATATTATAAATATATATATATATATATATATATATATATATATATATATATATAGATATATATATATATATATACGGGGAGAGAGAGAGTGAAATTCATGTTATAACAAAAAAACCAAATTATTATTAAAACGTATTATTTTTTTATTCCCCAGCCATTCTTTTTGTATTTATTTAATTACTCCGACTTTTACCTGCTGGTACGCCGTCCGGTGTGCCCTGTGAAATGAAAGGTGGCATTCTTTATTTATTTATTCATTTATTCATTCATAACTGACAGCCTCGCGCTCCGCTCGTGCCCGGGCAGAAGAGGTGCTCCAATTCGGCTTAACTGTGACACACGCCCGCCCTCCTCCCCCGGAGCTTCCATTCGGTTAAACTTAGGGGCCGCTTGGCACCGCCGTGCCCGGGGAAGGTGCTCCTCTTCGGCTTACTGTGACGCGAGCATGCCCTCCTCCTCCGGAGCTTCCATTCGGTTAAACTTAGGGGCCGCTTGGAACCGCCCGTGCCCGGGGAAGGTGCTTCTCTTCGGCTTACTGTGACGCGAGCATGCCCTCCTCCTCCGGAGCTTCCATTCGGTTAAACTTAGGGGCCGCTTGGAACCGCCCGTGCCCGGGGAAGGTGCTCCTCTTCGGCTTACTGTGACGCGAACATGCCCTCCTCCTCCGGAGCTTCCATTCGGTTAAACTTAGGGGCCGCTTGGCACCGCCCGTGCCCGGGGAAGGTGCTCCTCTACGGCTTAACTGCCACGCACGCCGGCCGGAGCTCTGGTACGGTCCGAACCGCGCGAAACGTCGCCACCGATCGTGTCCGGGGGAACGTGCTCTTCTTCGTCCACTCTCCTCTTCGCCCACGCTCTTCTTCGGCGCACGCCGGCCGTCTAACCGCTCCAGCGCCCCGTCGTGCCGCTTGGCGAAACTACAATGCCCCCGAATATTTTTTAGACCCGCGAAGCACTGAACCCGCGAAAGGTGAACCGCGAAGTAGCGAGGGTTCACTGTATGTATAAGACCAAGACCTACAAAAAAGTCTCTTGGAGCAATGAGCTAGGTTTTACAGGAAGTCGGCCATTTTGAATTTACTTAAAAGGGGGCGGGTCACCACAATGGACTTTGTGTAGAAATTATTATTGGGGCCCGAGCAGCGACCGCGGCGAGGTCCCTATTGTTTTTGTCGAAAATATTATTACTTTTATTATTATTATTATTATTATTATTATTAGGGCCTGAGCAGCGACCGCTGCGAAGTCCCTATTGTTTTTGTAGAAATTAGTATTATTATTATTTTTCCGATTGTTCGATCGCATTTTTGACCCCCGAAACATGCACAAAAACTCACCAAACTTGGCAGTCTCATCGGGCATGGCGAAAAATTTTATATTTTGTAACGTCTAATATGAACAGGAAGTGAGTTATGAATTTTTGAAAGTCCGACTTTTGCCCTTTTTTGCATGTTTACAGGGGTCATTCTTTTGCACCCTGATCCTAAAGGCTTCATCTGATTGCCTTAAAGTTCTGTCTGGAGCATCTTAAGACCTGGGACAAACACTGGGGCTAAAATTTTTTGTTTCCGAAATACTATATGACGGGGGCGGGGCTTCAAAGTTTTCACTTAAGATTTCCTTCGCCGCAATGGACAAAATGCTTAATAACTCTCCTGCACATGCTGCTAAAAATCCAAAACTTCACATGTACATAAAGAGTCGGTATCTGAAGACATCTATATGTTTATATTCAGTTATACACCTTGCGCCAATCAATATCAATTTTTACATTTTGACGTACTGCACGGTGCCCTTTTAACGAATCCGATTGAAAATTGGCTAGAAAAGACTCAAGACATTGATCTTACTCTATCCCTATTTTTACGACTTTCCTTCAAAGGGCGTGGCTATTACGGTGCCGCAGAGTCTGATTATTCTCCGTGGCAACAAAAGTTCCTGCAAAATGATTCAGATGATCCATCTTCTGGAAATCTTTCACATTTGAGGATATTCAGGCCCTGAAGACGGCTGCCAACTTATTTTTGATCGCAGTGGTAGTGCCACCAACTGGTTAAAACAAATACAAATTATTTTCGTTGATGTTTTTCTCCGGGCAGGTGAACAAAATCTACCTTATATTTGCTCGGATGAGTGTTTAGGCCTTGAGCATGTCACAATACGAAAGTCTTTCGCCTTCTTCAGAGTGTCACATGATGCTGTCTTGTGACCCGTCTTTATCAGCTGATGTTCCATGAGGGCGTGACTTACCTGTCACAAGAATGAAGGCAAGTCACGCCCCCCGCTGTCCGTTCACTCCGCCAAGATGCTGGTCCAGGTGGTAGAGAGGATGAAGGCTCCCTTGTCTCTGTTCATGGTTTTTATGCCTCGCTTGCAGATCTCAATGGCCTCTCTGATCCAGCGCTGTTGTTTGTTCTCTTCTGTGCGGATGACCCTGCCCTTCTCCCGGTCCATGATGTGGTTTTCCCTTTTGCAGTGGTCAGTGATTGCTGATTTGTAATGTTCATGTTGTGCTTGTTCTTTTACTGCTCTGATTTTTTCATTTTTTTGACAGGTAAGTCACACCCTCATGGAACATCAGCTCAAGACACCATCATGCGACACTCTGAAGAAGGCGAAAGACTCGCCGAAACATGTCAGGTAAAAAATTAACCTAAAACATAATTGTCTGCTTTTAATGAATCAGTCAAATATCAATAATAAGAAGACAAAATGAACCTAATACAAATAAATGAATGCTTAATAACTCCCCTGCACATGCTCCTAAAAATCCAAACCTTCACCTGTAAATAAAACGTCCCGACCTGAAGACATCTTAATGTTATTATTTTGTTATACACACAGTGCCGCCAAGTGGAATCAAAAATTTGTTTTTATTTTAATTTTCACGTACTGCACGGTGCCCTTTTGACGAATCCGACTGAAAATGAGTCAGAAAAGATTCAAGACAATGATCTTACTCTCTGCCGAATTTTGTGACGTTTTGGCAAAAGGCGTGGCTATTAAGGTGCTGAAAAGTCCGATTGTACTCTGTGGCAACAAAAGCTCCGGCAACATGACTCAGATGATCCTATCTTCTCGAAGTTGTACACATTTGAGGATACTTCTGCCCTGAAGACATCTACCAACTTATTTTACATCGTAGTAGTAGCGCCACCAACTGGTAAAAGCTAATACAAGTTATTTTCTTGGATGTTTTTCTCCGTGCAACTCAACAAGGTCGCCCTCATATATGCTCGGATGACTGTTTCGGCCATGAGGATGTCACAATACGAAATTCGTCCTTTTTCATGAAAAGTTGTGGGAGTGGCATTGCACTGTTCGGCAATAAAACAAAGCTGATTATGAGGTTCTAAATATGAACGACAACTTGTAAAACTTTACACACACATCAGGCCGAGCAAATTTATCAATATTTTATACGTTAGTTGTGCAGCTTTTTTTAAATGGCTCGCCATGGCCCTCGAGAAATGTTTAAAAAAGCAGCTCTGGTTGAGTGTTTCACCTCGCTTTTTGTAAATTTTATGGAGTACAGTGAACCCTCGGTTATCGCGGTTAACGGGGACCGAGACCACCCGCGAAAACTGAAAATCCGCGAAGTAGCGGCGCACCTTCAAAAATGCTTAAAAAAAATAAACAGGTCACTGCTCGGGCCCTAATAATAATAATAATAATAATTTCCACAAAAACAATGGGGACCTCGTAGCGGTCGCTGCTCGGGCCCTAATAATAATTTCTACAAAAACAATAGGGACCTCGCCGCGGTCGCTGCTCGGGCCCCAATAATAATTTCTACACAAAGTCCATTGTGGTGACCCGCCCCCTTTTAAGTAAATTCAAAATGGCCGACTTCCTGTAAAACCTAGCTCATTGCTCCAAGAGTCTTTTTTGTAGGTCTTGGTCTTATACATACAGTGAACCCTCGCTACTTGGCGGTTCACCTTTCGCGGGTTCAGTGCTTCGCGGGTCTAAAAAATATTCGGGGGCATTGTAGTTTCGCCGAGCGGCACGACGGGGCGCTGGAGCGGTTAGACGGCCGGCGTGCGCCAAAGAAGAGCGTGGGCGAAGAGGAGAGTGGACGAAGAAGAGCACGTTCCCCCGGACACGATCGGTGGCGACGTTTCGCGCGGTTCGGACAGTACCAGAGCTCCGGCCGGCGTGCGTGGCAGTTAAGCCGTAGAGGAGCACCTTCCCCGGGCACGGGCGGTGCCAAGCGGCCCCTAAGTTTAACCGAATGGAAGCTCCGGAGGAGGAGGGCATGCTCGCGTCACAGTAAGCCGAAAAGGAGCACCTTCCCCGGGCACGGGCGGTTCCAAGCGGCCCCTAAGTTTAACCGAATGGAAGCTCCGGAGGAGGAGGGCATGCTCGCGTCACAGTAAGCCGAAGAGGAGCACCTTCCCCGGCCACGGGCGGTTCCAAGCGGCCCCTAAGTTTAACCGAATGGAAGCTCCGGAGGAGGAGGGCATGCTCGCGTCACAGTAAGCCGAAGAGGAGCACCTTCCCCGGGCACGGGCGGTGCCAAGCGGCCCCTAAGTTTAACCGAATGGAAGCTCCGGGGGAGGAGGGTGGGCGTGTGTCACAGTTAAGCCGAATTGGAGCACCTCTTCCGCCCGGGAACGAGCGGAGCGCGAAGCTGTCAGTTATGAATGAATAAATGAATAAATAAATAAAGAAAGAAAGAATGGCACCTTTCATTTCACAGGGCACACCAGACGGCGTACCAGCAGGTAAAAGTCTGAGTAATTAAATAAATACAAAAAGAATGGCTGGGGAATAAAAAAATAATACGTTTTAATAATAATTTGGTTTTTTTGTTATAACATCAATTTCACTCTCTCTCTCTCTCCCCGTATATATATATTTATATATTTATTATATATATTGTATTTTTTTTTAAGCATTTTTGAAGGTGCGCCGCTACTTCGCGGATTTTCAGTTTTCGCGGGTGGTCTCGGTCCCCATTAACCGCGATAACCGAGGGTTCACTGTACTCCATAAAATTTACAAAAAGCGAGGTGAAACACTCAACCAGGGCTGCTTTTTTTAACATTTCTCGAGGGCCATGGCGAGCCATTTCAAAATAGCTGCACAACTAACGTATAAAATATTGATAAATTTGCTCTGCCTGATGTGTGTGTAAAGTTTCACGAGTTGTCGTTCATATTTAGAACCTCATAATCAGCGTTGTTTTATTGCCGAACAGTGCAATGCCACTCCCACAACTTTTCACGAAAAAGGATGAATTTCGTATTGTGACATCCTCATGGCCGAAACAGTCATCCGAGCATATATGAGGGCGACCTTGTTGAGTTGCACGGAGAAAAACATCCAAAAAAATAACTTGTATTAGCTTTTACCAGTTGGTGGCGCTACTACTACGATGAAAAATAAGTTGGTGGATGTCTTCAGGGCTGAAGTATCCTCAAATGTGTACAACTTCGAGAAGATAGTATCATCTGAGTAATGTTGCCGGAGCTTTTGTTGCCACAGAGTACAATCGGACTTTTCAGCACCGTAATAGCCACGCCTTTTGCCAAAACGTCACAAAATTCGGCAGAGAGTAAGTGAGTCTTTTCTGACTAATTTTCAGTCGGATTCGTCAAAAGGGCACCGTGCAGTACGTGAAAATTAAAATAAAAACAAATTTTTGATTCCACTTGGCGGCGCTGTGTGTATAACAAAATAATAACATTAAGATGTCTTCAGGTCGGGACGTTTTATTTACAGGTGAAGGTTTGGATTTTTAGGAGCATGTCCAGGGGAGTTATTAAGCATTCATTTATTTGTATTAGGTTCATTTTGTCTTCTTATTATTGATATTTGACTGATTCATTAAAAGCAGACAATTATGTTTTAGGTTAATTTTTTACCTGACATGTTTCGGCGAGTCTTTCGCCTTCTTCAGAGTGTCGCATGATGGTGTCTTGAGACCCGTCTTTATCAGCTGATGTTCCATGAGGGTGTGACTTACCTGTCAAAAAAATTAAAAAATCAGAGCAGTAAAAGAACAAGCACAACATGAACATTACAAATCAGCAATCACTGACCACTGCAAAAGGGAAAACCACATCATGGACTGGGAGAAGGGCAGGGTCATCCGCACCGGAGAGAACAAACTACAGCGCTGGATCAAAGAAGCAATTGAGATCTGCAAGCGAGGCATAAAAACCATGAACAGAGACAAGGGAGCCTTCATCCTCTCTACCACCTGGAGCAGCATCTTGGCGGAGTGAACGGACAGCGGGGGGCGTGACTTGCCTTCATTCTTGTGACAGGTAAGGCACGCCTTCATGGAACATCAGCTGATTAAGACTGGTCACAAGACACCATCACAGGGTTCGAAGTTAACTTTAAAAACTGCTTCCCCATAGGGCAAGTGCCACTAAAATTTGCCTTGCCCGAGTGGCCAAATTACTTGCCCAACTTGGGCAAGTGACAATTCTTTTTCTCTTGCCCTGAGTGACTTTTTGTATGACAAAGTGTATAATTACAAATTGCATGAATTTTTTGTTCGGACAGTTCCCGCCTAGAAAGAATTAAAAATACGTTACAATCATAAGTGTTGCTTATATAAAAATGTATCATGTATTAACACATTAATTAGGTGTCTGCTGACCCAGGATTATGTTATTGTTATGTTATGTTATATATCAAAGAGAATGTGGAATGACACTGAACGATGGAAGGTGGAAGGATGTGGAAAGATCGTGAATGACATTGAATGATTTGGAATGACACTGAAAGATTTTGAATAATACTGAATGACACTGAATGAAGTAAAACTCTCTGGGAACGGGCCAATTCAAGATAGCTGCCGCACTGTGGGGGAGGCTTTGGTACCAAATTTGGAAAGAGACCCAAACGGTTGGGTCCATTTTATATCAGTGTGGGGGTGAAACGTTGGTCTCTGCGGAGCTGTCTGAATATTGGAGAAGTGAGAAGACAAAGTAAAACAGAACAATTAAAATCACTCTTCAAATACATATTGTTTGGTAAGCATAGCATGATTTACAGCTCACCATTTTATTGCATGCACCAAGCATGTTATACATTTTTCTGTCCACGGGATGGCGTAGTCAAGAAAAATGAAGCATCTCGAAGCCCATTCGTGTGTGAAGTATTTCCCTGCAGGGCTTGGCTGCTTTATGGGGCTTCATTTTGCCATCACTAGTTTTAGATAGTTTTAATTTTTGAAAGAGCATTTTCATTTTACAGTGAACCCTCGCTACTTCGCGGTTCACCTTTCGCGGGTTCAGTGCTTCGCGGGTCTAAAAAATATTCGGGGGCATTGTAGTTTCGCCGAGCGGCACGACGGGGCGCTGGAGCTGTAAGACGGCCGGCATGCGCCGAAGAAGAGCGTGGGCGAAGAGGAGAGTGGACGAAGAAGAGCACGTTCCCCCGGGCACGATTTGGGGCGACGTTTCGCGCGGTTCGGACCGTACCAGAGCTCCGGCCAGCGTGCGTGGCAGTTAAGCCGAAGAGGAACAACTTCCGCCCGGGCACTAGCGGGGCGACATTTCGCTCTGTTCGGGAGCGTACGAGAGCTCCGGAGGAGGCCGGCCGGCGTGCGTGGCAGTTAAGCCGAAGAGGAGCACCTTCCCCGGGCACGGGCGGTGTCAAGCGGCCCCTAAGTTTAACCGAATGGAAGCTCCGGAGGAGGAGGGCATGCTCGCGTCACAGTTAAGCCGAAGAGAAGCACCTTCCCCGGGCACGGGCGGGGCGAAATGAAACCGAGTTCAACCGAACGGAGACACGCTTCGGGGGAGCAGGTGCATGACAATTAAGCCGAAGAGGAGCACCTCTTCCGCCCGAGCACGAGCGGAGCGCGAGGCTGTCAGTTATGAATGAATAAATGAATAAAAAAAATAAATGAAGAATGCCACCTTTCATTTCACAGGGCACACCGGACGGCGTACCAGCAGGTAAAGGTCGAAGTAATTAAAAAAATACAAAAAGAAGTAATTGAATAAATACAAAAATAATGGCTGGGGAATAAAAAAATAATAAGTTTTAATAATAATTTTTTTTTTTGTTATAGCATGAATTTCACTCTCTCTCTCTCTACCCGTGTATATATATATTTATATATACATATATATATATATATATATATATACATATTTATTATTATTTTTTTTTTAAGCATTTTTGAAGGTGCACCACTACTTCGCACTTTTTTTTTTTAAGCATTTTTGAAGGTGCGCCGCTACTTCGCGGATTTTCAGTTTTCGCGGGTGGTCTCGGTCCCCATTAACCGCGATAACCGAGGGTTCACTGTATTTTTTTCATTATCGAATTTTATTTTTTTCTATTCAAGTTTTGAGTTCATTTTCGTTTACTAAAATAACCTTGGGCTGCAACTACTATCACAGCAACGGCTCATTATATTTTGGCTGCTAAATATGCCAATTTGTCAGAGAGAAGACCGTGACAAAGAATGGCCCAATCGCAATAAACACTCTACACCATACGTTCCTCGTTGACGTGTACATGGGGTGTTGCAGAGCACAGGTTCCAAGCGTACCGATATTGCAAAATTGGGACAATGCGTGTGACGACACCAACTTCCGCCTCCTATGTCATCGAGCTTGGCGGCACGTTATCATTATGTATTTATTTGTAACAATTTTGACGTTGAGAGTGATATTAAAACTTAAGTAATGTGGTAGTTAAGAAAAAACCCTGGCTTGGGACCCACCGGAACAAGCTATAGCTTCATTTGTACTATTTGAGGCGCTCTCACAATCTGCGGCGCATGCACACAAGGTCGCTAAGTACGCTAGCTGCACTCGGACAAAACACGTAGGTGACTTTAAAAGAGTGACCGAAATTGCACACATGCAACTGTTTATCATAATGTCATAATTTGATATGTACATTTGAAGAGAATTTTTTTCAGCATGGGCACAAGAATTCCACCGAACATCGCCAGTTCAATGGGATTTTGGTTAAGTCCGCAAATAATTGTGGACAATATACTTTGGCTGCGCGCTCGAATAATTTTACTCGTATATACTTCAATGAGGGTGTAGTGTGGGTATCGGGATCTTTAACACGCCCTAACACGAAGCTGACTCTCCAACCGCCACAGCCTTTTAATGACGAAATTATAAAATAAACAAAAACACTGTTCAACAACATAAAATAAAATAAAAAATCACATCATACTTACATTTATAAACTTTAATCCTCAAGAACATTATTCTCAGGTTGACCGAAAGACGAGGACACGGGAGCGCCTCGGGCATGTTCTTCTTCCTTGTGTAGGCGAATGACGTTTTAAGGTGCTTGTCCGCCACCTGCTGTGCTGAACTATGTATTAAATAAGAAAAGCAAATTGTTGAATGTTTTTTCCCCAATGAAGACTGAATTGTAAAATACCCGGAAATGGCTTTTCTGTTTTATTGTGCATTTAAAAAAAATTCAGATTGTCCTTTTTTGTTGAGATAATTGTTGAATATTGAAATTGCACATGTAACTGGTAATTTAGTTTTAGATATTATTTGAACCAGTGGAGGGCCATGCATTTCACACCTGGGCCTTCAATGAAGTCCTACTTAGTCCTACTTGAATAAATCCCCCTCATAATACCATAATTTATGACACCACGGGTGGACAAACAATATACAGAAAAGCACTTAGACAGCACTGACCGAGTGTTGGACGATATAGCTTCTCTTGAAAGGTCCGTGTTGAAAATGGCCTCGCAAGTGAATCTTCAATTTCTAAAGATAAAGATGTCTTTTAATTGTCCCATAACGGGGACATTTGCAGTGTTACAGCAGCAAAGATATACATCACACAGTGGCACCGACGTAATGTAGCCGTTAATGTATAACATTGGCAGCAGGCATTCATAAAAAGCATGCAAATATACACAGTATATACGTATATACACAGATCCCCATGTATATACACACTTACAGCCCACAACATATACAAGTGTAAGGAAACACTCCTAATGCCTGTCTATGGTTCAGAGGGGAAATAAATAAAAATGCTGCAATGATAAAAAAAAATACTGAATGATTGAAAATACTGCAATGATAAAAATACTGCAAGAATAAAAGTACTGTACCCAGCCAACATGTCCAACTGGGCCCCAAATGGGGTAAATGCGGGATTCCTGGGTACCAAGTGGGAATGGGCTAGAAGTGGGCAATGGTACAGGGTTCCATGTGGGCGCCATCTGGGATTGGTGGGCATGGGCTTAAACTGGGCAAATGTTGTGGGTGCAATACGGGTTGCGTATGGGCTAAGTGGGCATGGGTTAGAACTGGTAAAGATAAAGATAAAGATGTCCTTTATTAGTCCCACAATGGGGAAATTTGAGGTGTTACAGCAGCAAAGATATAGCTCACACAGAGTCGGCGGCGTAATGTAGCCGTTAATGTATAACATTAGCAGCAGACATTCATAAAAAGCATGCAAATATACACAGTATAAACGTATCTAAGTGTAAGGAAACACTCCTAATGTCTGTCCATTATACAGAGGGGAAAATGCTGTAATGATAAAAACTACTGAATCTACTACTGAAACCATTTATAGGTCCTATTTGGGTTATGTGTGGGCTAAGTGGGCATGGGTTAGAGCTGGTCAACCATGTCTGGGTCCTATTTGGGTTATGTGTGGGCTAAGTGGGCATGGGTTAGAAGTGGTCACCATTTATCGGTCCTGTTTGGGTTATGTGTGGGATAAGTGGGCATAGGTTAGAGCTGGTCAACCATGTCTGGGTCCTGTATGGGTTATAGATGAGCTAAGCGGGCATGGGTTTGAAAATTTGTTCTGGAGCCTTTTTGATATTTAATGCATGCTATGCTAATAGTAACCACCCTGAAGACTATTCTCAGTAGAACTATTCAATGGATGCCAAAACGATAGAGACATGGCCATGGAGCCTATGCTGCGAGATTGTGAAAGGACGAAAATAAGTGTAGGATTTTTGAGGACCAGAAGTCAGCTTTTATTAGGTTTGACATTGATTTAACTTATGGAACAATGCAAATTATGGTTGGGTTGTTGTTGGACTTTTTCCGCTTTTGACTAAGGGACGGGTGTTTTTATTTTCTGGGACTCTTTAGAACAAGCGGCACGGTGGCGGACTGGTTAGCAAGTCCGCATCACAGTACAGAAGTGCAAGGTTCTCCCTGTGCCTGCTAGGGTTTTCGCCGGTTTCCTCCCACTTTCCAAAAACATCCATGATAGGTTGATTGGTCACTGGTCCAAGGTCTGAGTGTGAGAGCGGATGGTTGCTTGTCTCTGTGTGCCCTGCGATTGACTGGCAACCAGTTCAGGGTGTACCCTGTCGACTGCCCGAAGACAGCTGGGATAGGCTCCAGCACTCCCGGGGACCCTTGTGAGGACAAGAAGCAGTACAGAGGATTGATTGATTTATTAAAATTAAAATTAAATTCATGTATTTATCTATGCTAAATTTAACAAGGCTGGACGTTATATTTTGTGAATTTACATGTACCCCCAACTGTGACTTAATAACCCTTAAGGGACAAGATAACATTTTATAATATACCAGACAGCTAAGATTGTCATCTATGAACTATTTGACAAGGCAGGTCCAGCATTGTCAGCCACATCCAACAGTCAACACAGTTACTTTTTTTTAAATAAACAAAATCAACATTATTAATTAATGTTATTTTATTAATTCTGTATGCTGTGAAAGATCTTTATTCAAAGTATATTTGAAGTTATTTCTACCTTATTGCTTGATTTTTGTAGATTCAAGTTGGAGTTGTCAAAATTACAGATTCTTTTGAAGGCAGCATATTCAAACTGTGAGAAAAGGAGCGAATGCAAGCTACGCGGTCTTTGAGGTGCGGCAGAGGAGCTGAAAGCACGGTGAGTCCCGAACGATAATTGAATTAATTAATTAATCTTGGGTAAATGTCTGGCTCTCATTTTTTAGACTTACTTTACAATGTGTTTTGTAATTTTTCAAGGTTGCCTGTGTTGGAAAACTGCTTGGTGCGTTAGCTAAAACACAGTATGCTAAAATGATAAGTGACGAGAACACAGAGGGTATATCAACAACGTACGTACTCGAATTATTTTGGGGAAAACTTAAGTACATTATAATCACCCTTTTAATAATACTGATAAGCGTTGTGTGTTTTATTTATTTTTATGAGGACCTTTACAACGAGCTACATATTGTTAGCATTGGGCCTACGACGCTAAACACAGTGTCCCTCGATCTCTCTCCAAAATTCTCCAAAAGACTTAAGCTTTCACTCAAATTAATACAATCTACTCCACTAGCTCATTTAAGGCTTTTTTGTGATGTGTTTGATTTGGGTAAGTAAAGCAAAACATATTAACTGTTGAATGTTGCCTGTTATTTAAATAATAGAAATTCAAGATGAAAGTTGAACAGATATTGAAATGCTAGATTGGCTCATTCAGAATCATGCCACAATGTGCTTTGTATGTTTTGTGTGTGGGTTTATCAAGCTCTAATTCAATGCAGTATCCAAAACGAGCGCGCATAATTGTTGGATGAATGTTGGTTAATAGAGTCAGATAATAGTTAAAATTCCAACAGTTGAACAGATGTTGAAATGCTAGATTGGCTCATTCAGAATCATGCCACAATGTGCTTTGTATGTTTTGTGTGTAGGCTTATCAAGCTCTAATTCAATGCAGTGTTGAGCTGCATTTGAGAGGAACTACGTAAGTAACTAATGTGGAAAAATTGTGACTTCTTTGTGTACTTTTATTTTGAATATTCAAATTTTGTGGGTAAAGGTTAGAGAAAATAAGTTAAAAATGAGAGCTGTACAGGTATTTAAGTTTTTGGTTTGTAAAATACCCGAATGTGGGTTTCAGCAGGTGAGGCAATGATTGGACAGAGCAAAAGCTATGCTCCAAAATAGAAGTGATTACACCTTCACTAGACTAACCTGCAGCTAATTACATAATTATAAAATTAACACTTTAACCTGGCTTCCCCATCACAGATGTATTCTTTTAAATGCAAAGCTTTTTGTTCTAGCTTTTGTTGTTAAATGACATTCATGCCCAAGTGTCTATGCATCCATTGCAGGGATGTTTTCTCAAGTGACGAGTCTGAAGCCTGTGATGACGAAGTACCATCTACACCTCCCCATGGATTGTCACAGAGAAAAAGCTTCCTAACCAAGAGAGGCGCTGCAGAAGGTCCTTGAGTACGTCCAACGTGTTGAGTCTGTGAGTCTACTGCAGGATCTAATGCAGGTATGAAAATGATGAAATTTTAATGTATTATCTTCAAAATTATAAATAATTATTTAATTTCTTGAAATATAAAATTAGGTACCCTAAACCCAAGTAGGAACCCCAGTCCCAGTACATTCCTGATTCTGGAGCTACAGAGATCAAACCATCCTACTGTATCACTAAATAGCCCCACCTCTAAAACCCTGATTCGGAAGGCCGAGTTGAAAGACTTCAGAGTTCAAGATGGTCAACTGCAACTATGATAAGCCGAATGTGTTCACCCCAAGTCGGAAACTGAGAAAAAGACTCAATTTTCACATGATTTCAGTCCCTTCTATATTTAAAAGAATGTATTGGGGCTCTAAAAATGTGAAATATTTTTACAAGTATTTCTTTTACTACTCATAGGCAGTTTCATAATAATAGTACAATTTGGCATCGTGTATTGTTTTTTGGTTCCATTCAAAATGCACAAGACGTATAGACATATTTTGTTTGTGGATCGCTGCAGCATCACACGAGCGCACAGAGACAAACGTGGCAGCAACTTAAAACAATTAAAATATCGAATCGAAATCGGGAACTGAAAATCAAAAATCGAATCGGGGCTTGAGTGAATCGTTACCTCCCTAATCATAATCATTTTGGTAGAATGTTGGGCTCTTGCCCTTTGAGTGTATATGGCGTTACCGAAGCTGTTCACTTAATCGACAATTCCTTTCCTGTGACGTTTATCATACCCAGTTTAACTGCCAAAATATTTTTAAGTGTGTGATGATTATCTGGATCGAATGACACCCATGTTATAATGGTTGCAGGTATTGGTGGATTGGACGATAGTGTCAGAACAATGATGGCGTTCATCATGACAAATCCTCTGTCTCTGAAGTACAATCTCTTTGGACATCGTAGCAAGAACAAGCGCCGAGACCTGCCTTTTTCTGATGTTCTATACGGTAATATATTTTTTTTTTATTTTTTTTTTTAAGGGATTGTGGTGTGAAGACATTTCAGCATGTCCCATAAGGTTTCACAATCATTAAATAGCTTTACTAAGTTGGCTTCTTGTCTTTTTTGTTTTAGGAGCACTGAAAAGGAATGGAGCCACAAAGGACATCAACGAGAAGGACACAGGCAACCCTGTCCAAGTGGTTCATGGGAGCTTGTGATCAAGGTGGGAATAGGGCAGTTCGAGCTCGGAGATCTCAAGGCAACTGTCAGGTTTAAAACGTCCTGACGCCATTTTTAGACTGAAGGTGGCATAAATCCAGACCAAACCAGTTAGAGTTTTGTTTTTGACCATTCGCGAATGGGAGAGGAAGTCAGGAGGTGAAGCAGGCGTCTTGCCAGTTCAATCTCGCGCACTCTCTCTCACTCTCTACCACCCGTTCGGTCTTTTATCAGCAACCTAAGCAGACAATGGAGGTCTGTCTGAAATTCTAGCAGGCAGGCAGGAAGCAATCAACCACAGTAGTCAGTCAGGAATTCGAAACTAAAGTGTGTGCGTGTGTTCCAGTTGTGCGCGTGTGTGCTAAAGCAATAATGTGAGTGTCTGTGTGTGTGCGCAATTATAACTGATACAAATAGTGTATAAAAACATGATTAGAAATACACAAACTATTTACATATCCTCATCCCATCTCACATTCACCCGTTTGTGGGTTTAAATCATGTCCTTACGGCTTTAAGACAGATCATCATAATGAAATCATACAACAGTGTGGTCATCCGTGGAGGGGCGAAAACCCTCAGTAGGGACAAAATTCCCCTCCTCCCTTCCGGCGTGGAACGAGATTCTCATGGTATGTTGGTCACTTGGGAATAAAACATAAAAAAACTTCAATATACCTAGTGAAAAATAACAAAACTGTCTCCACGCAGAGTTTGTCTCCACGCAGAGCTTGTCTCTGCGGCGACTTGATGGAGGCCCTTGCCTCGTTGTAGGAGGGGACAGCCGTCTTTACCTCCCGGATCTTCGTGTGTGGTGTATGTGTGTGCATGTGTGGGGGCAGGGGCAAAAGGGTCCATGTGTTATTTAGGTTTCAGTGTCCAGTTCGAGTTTGTCATTGTCCAGTTCGAATTCGTCATTCTCAACATCAATCAGGTTGTAATGGTACATTTGGGCAACAAACATGCAGTTAATAATCATCTTTGTCATAAGAATAATGCAACATGAACAGACTACACATAACAAAAATGAAAACCATAATTATCCCGATATATTGTCTTTCAAATTCTTCGTAGTGGTCATAACATCAATAATTGTTTCATTTTATTAAAAATGTAAATGCAGTAATGTTCTCCAATCAAGGCTAAAATTCTTTATGTACGTCATTAATTTCCAAACAATATCTAATCTTTTTGTTCTGTGGCTTCAACATTCGTATCTGTGGCTGGTTGTGCGGTTCCGATGTGCGTGTGGTCCGATATTGTGACTCAGGTGGGCTCCTGTTCGAGGGATTCGCGTTGCTCGGCCTTTAGCTGGAAACCGGAGAAGCTTGTACTGCAACTGGTGGATCCAGCTGCCACGCCCCGCGACCTTTGCTGCCGTCGGGGTCACTGCAATCATCTGGCGATGGCCATCTCAGCATTCACTTGTCCCAACGAAGTCGTTTCAGCACCTTGAAGAAGAGTTGGTCTCCCACACGGACGTGATTTCTCTGTGGATCAGAACACACTGACCAGTAATTGCGTCTTTTTTTTTTTTTTTCTTTTTGGTCAAAACATGTTTCCCATGTGGACTGGGACTGATGTGCCAGTCGCTGGTGGTTCTGATGAACCTGAGAGTCGATAGGGGATAGTGTCCTAACTTCGGCTGGCACTATCCTCATTGTTGTGATTGAAACACAGTCTGGTCATTGTCTCCTTTTTTTCCCTCATTGTCTTGATAAGTCTGCCCTTAACAGTCCCATTAGTGCGTTCCACAAGTCCTGCAGACTGTATGCACAATGACGCTTTGAGTCAATTTTGCAACAACTGTCCCACTTGTTACAACATCATTCACAAAATGCATAATTTTCACTTCAAATCACTTCTTGAAATTCCAAATGTCAGGATAATTTGTGTTAGGTTGAAGATGTATTTTATCCCATATTTTACTCTATTAGTATTGCAAAAGAATTGTTCCACAGCGTGACCCATGTTTGACCATATGGATGAGAAGACTTCACAGAGAAGCGGATGCCTGAAGACTGGATCAACGTCTGCAACATCAAAGGAGGTGTGCTGAGACACACCTCTGAAACAAAAGGACTGAGACTTTAGTACCAGAGCACTAAAAGGGCATATCTGCCTTTTCAATCAGTGGATGACTGCCATTGATGTCTGTCTTTCCTCTTGTGTCTGAGATGTTTACATGTTCCTGCTGGTGCTCCCCCCTTCATCCCTTAGTGCAAATACATTGTATTGTTAGGGACTTCCCTAATAAAATAGAGGGCTCGGCGGAGTGTGCTCCAGAACGAATTTGGAGATGTAACTGAGCACACCTCCGTTCGTTCTCCTCGCGAGTAAAAGATCAACTCTTGTCTTCCTTCCATTCATTTAGCCTATGTTCAGTGAATGCTTAGGTGATTGAACCTGACAATTTGATTACACAACACTTTTTCCAACTGTTTTAGCATCAACATATGTTGTCGGAAACAACTTAATCCATTTTGAAAACATATGAATTACAACCAAACAATATTGCATCTCAAACAAATAACACTGTCTAAAAAAAAGTTTTTTGTTGAAAAGTCTGTATGTGGGAACAATTTCATATCATACTACCCCTCTCTTGACACATAGTTATGCTCTTGTGTCACTCTTATTACTTTTCCAATCAATGAATTAGGCAGCCAGGATTTGCCATCTGCCAATTTGCTGATCCTGTCCTCAGCAATGTTTGCACCTTTGTTCTCCCAATGTGTGCGTTCAATTACTGGTACCTTTTTCCCTGGCGTGGGATCAAATTGTCAAGTTGATTTTCTGCGTGTGTGTGCGTGTGGGGGTGTGTTCATTTTCCCTTTTAGCTGCGCTGTGTCGATATAAAGGCGAGGCAGTTTCCAATTGTAATTGTGTCATTTTCTGTTAAGTGAATTTTGCGTTCACAAATAACTATTTTAGACGTGCTTTATGCACAACTTTTCTTTTCCTGTTGTGGTTTTTAAAGCCCAATGTCGACAGAACGCATGAACATTTATCTTGACTGTCAGTCCACATTGTAACCATACAACTCATACAAGATGGGAAACCCCAAATTTTAATTAGCTCACACCCGCCTACGCTCTTCCTGCTTATCCTAACAATCTCTTATCCGTTGGTATCACAATGTTAGTACTCCCATCGCATAAAAGTCAGTTTGATTTCAGGCTGCGACCTTGGTTCTCAAACACTTTTACTTCTTATCAGTCTGGAATGCGCACCTGGTCTGTGTTACAAGTCTGAGTTCCTCCAGTCGGGAGGAAGGTCAAGTCGCGGTTTGGTGATAATTTGGACGGCTCCACAGTCGTGTGGCGCCTCCTAGATGATGCGGGGAAAAAATGACGCTGGGCTGAAATGCACCGCAACTTATCAGTATAATGTGTCCCTGTGACAATTAGGCCGGCGTGCAATGTGAATGTGGTGGGAAAAGAATGTAATTTTTTGATTCCTTAAAGCAGCAGTGAAAGCTCTTAATCACACTCTAAGTGGTTCTCTGCCACGAAATCCAAATTGTTGTGACTAAATATGCAAATGAATTCATTTTGCCCTGGTTCCTGCAGTAACCCAGGCTAATGAAGTCATTTTTTGCAGTCACTGTTTTGCTCAAATGGCTTATAATAATTTGGTAGTGCGTTAAGATGCTTTGTCGATACAATCTTGTAGTGTATCTTCACAAGTTCCAACATACACAACCCATTCCATGGCCATGACGATACTGTTTTAAAGATTACCAAGGCTTGTTGGACCTTTCTCTGCCACATAAATTACAGCCCTGAGAGGCACTGGGCCTCAACTTTATCTATGAAGGGTCAGGGATTTAATGGGGGTCACCGAGGCGTCCCAAGGAAAGTTTTTACAGAAAAGTGGTCTGGCAATATCTTTTCTCTTTCTTATCACTGACAATGCGCCCCTTTAAAGTTTTGACGTTTGTTTGAATTCGCCCGTGCTTATTAATTCTATTGAAGTCCAATTTTGCCAGTGTATCACGGCCTAATGAGTAAAACGCATGTTGATGTAGAACTCCTTCTACACACACTTTTATGTTTGACTTTTTACGTCACGTGATCCTCCATTGCTACCACATCTCGTCCTGAAAAGTTAATGTTTTGTAACAAGACTTACTGCTTCCTCCTTTCTTTCTTTTCTTTTTCCTTCCTTCTGCCCAACACGTTCATGCTTTCTGTGCATAATTTAGAATTTTCTTTTCCATTTTACAAGTTGGCCAATTTAAATTAGGTTGTTTTATTTGAAAAGCCTGTAATTCTCTTTTTTTTCCCCTTTTCACCTAATCACAAATTTCTTATCACAAAAATGAACATGTTAATTCTATTTTATTTCCTATTTTTCCAATCTTGTGACTCATTTCACTTCAACCAGTTCTACCTTAAAGTGGACAAGTACACATCAATGTTTTTTGTAGTTTCTATTTTCTTCTCTGCTTTAATGAAAATTATAGCCCTTCTAGCCAAATTTTTCCTGTGTCATTTCTATCTCTGCATTTCATTCCATTTCTGGCCTACCTTAATACTAAAACAAAAATGCTCTTTCAAAAATTAAAACTATCTAAAACTAGTGATGGCAAAATGAAGCCCCATAAAGCAGCCAAGCCCTGCAGGGAAATACTTCACACACGAATGGGCTTCGAGATGCTTCATTTTTCTTGACTACGCCATCCCATGGACAGAAAAATGTATAACATGCTTGGTGCATGCAATAAAATGGTGAGCTGTAAATCATGCTCTGCCCACCAAACAATATGTATTTGAAGAGTGATTTTAATTGTTCTGTTTTACTTTGTCTTCTAACTTCTCCAATATTCAGACAGCTCCGCCGAGACCAACGTTTCACCCCCACACTGATATAAAATGGACCCAACCGTTTGGGTCTCTTTCCAAATTTGGTACCAAAGCCTCCCCCACAGTGCGGCAGCTATCTTGAATTGGCCCGTTCCCAGAAAGTTTTACTTCATTCAGTGTCATTCAGTATTATTCAAAATCTTTCAGTGTCATTCCAAATCATTCAATGTCATTCACAATCTTTCCACATCCTTCCACCTTCCATCGTTCAGTGTCATTCCACATTCTCTTTCATATATAACATAACATAACAATAACATAATCCTGGGTCAGCAGACACCTAATTAATGTGTTAATACATGATACATTTTTCTATAAGCAACCCTTATGATTGTAACGTATTTTTAATTCTTTCTAGGCGGGAACTGTCCGAACAAAAAATTCATGCAATTTGTAATTAGACACTTTGTCATACAAAAAGTCACTCAGGGCAAGAGAAAAAAAATTGTCACTTGCCCAAGTTGGGCAAGTAATTTGGCCACTCGGGCAAGGCAAATTTTAGTGGCACTTGCCCTATGGGCAAGCAGTTTTTAAAGTTAACTTCGAACCCTGTGATGGTGTCTTGTGACCTGTCTTTATCAGCTGATGTTCCATGAAGGCGTGCCTTACCTGTCACAAGAATGAAGGCAAGTCACGCCCCCCGCTGTCCATTCACTCCGCCAAGACGCTGCTCCAGGTGGTAGAGAGGATGAAGGCTCCCTTGTCTCTGTTCATGGTTTTTATGCCTCGCTTGCAGATCTCAATGGCCTCTCTGATCCAGCGCTGTAGTTTGTTCTCTTCTGTGCGGATGACCCTGCCCTTCTCCCGGTCCATGATGTGGTTTTCCCTTTTGCAGTGGTCAGTGATTGCTGATTTGTAATGTTCATGTTGTGCTTGTTCTTTTACTGCTCTGATTTTTTAATTTTTTTGACAGGTAAGTCACACCCTCATGGAACATCAGCTGATAAAGACTGGTCTCAAGACACCATCATGCGACACTCTGAAGAAGGCGAAAGACTCGCTGAAACATGTCAGGTAAAAAATTAACCTAAAACATAAATGTCTGCTTTTAATGAATCAGTCAAATATCAATAATAAGAAGACAAAATGAACCTAATACAAATAAATGAATGCTTAATAACTCCCCTGCACATGCTCCTAAAAATCCAAACCTTCACCTGTAAATAAAACGTCCCGACCTGAAGACATCTTAATGTTATTATTTTGTTTTACACACAGCGCCGCCAAGTGGAATCAAAAATTTGTTTTTATTTAAATTTTCACGTACTGCACGGTGCCCTTCTGACGAATCCGACTGAAAATTAGTCAGAAAAGACTCAAGACAATGATCTTACTCTCTGCCGAATTTTGTGACGTTTTGGCAAAACGCGTGGCTATTACGGTGCTGAAAAGTCCGATTGTACTTTGTGACAACAAAAGCTCCGGCAACATGACTCAGATGATCCTATCTTCTCGAAGTTGTACACATTTGAGGATACTTCAGCCCTGAAGACTTCTACCAACTTATTTTTCATCGTAGTAGTAGCGCCACCAACTGGTAAAAGCTAATACAAGTTATTTTCTTGGATGTTTTTCTCCGTGCAACTCAACAAGGTCGCCCTCATATATGCTCGGATTACTGTTTCGGCCATGAGGATGTCACAATACGAAATTCGTCCTTTTTCGTGAAAGGTTGTGGGAGTGGCATTGCACTGTTCGGCAATAAAACAACGCTGATTATGAGGTTGTAAATATGAACGACAACTCGTGAAACTTTACACACACATCAGGCCGAGCAAATTTATCAATATTTTATACGTTAGTTGTGCAGCTTTTTTGAAATGGCTCGCCATGGCCCTCGAGAAATGTTCAAAAAAGCAACCCTGGTTGAGTGTTTCACCTCGCCTTTTGTAAATTTTATGGAGTACAGTGAACCCTCGGTTATCGCGGTTAATGGGGACCGAGACCACCCGCGAAAACTGAAAATCCGCGAAGTAGCGGCACACCTTCAAAAATGCTTAAAAAAAATACAATATATATAATAAATATATAAATATATATATATATATATATATATATATATATATACGGGGAGAGAGAGAGTGAAATTCATGTTATAACAAAAAAAACAAATTATTATTAAAACATATTATTTTTTAATTCCCCAGCCATTCTTTTTGTATTTATTTAATTACTCCGACTTTTACCTGCTGGTACGCCGTCCGGTGTACCCTGTGAAATGAAAGGTGGCATTCTTTATTTATTTATTCATTTATTCATTCATAACTGACAGCCTCGCGCTCCGCTCGTGCCCGGGCGGAAGAGGTGCTCCAATTCGGCTTAACTGTGACACACGACGGCGAGCATGCCCTGTGTGTGACGCGAGCATGCCCTCCTCCTCCGGAGCTTCCATTCGGTTAAACTTAGGGGCCGCTTGGCACCGCCCGTGCCCGGGGAAGGTGTTCCTCTACGGCTTAACTGCCACGCACGCCGGCCGGAGCTCTGGTACGGTCCAAACCGCGCGAAACGTCGCCACCGATCGTGTCCGGGGGAACGTGCTCTTCTTCGTCCACTCTCCTCTTCGCCCACGCTCTTCTTCGGCGCACGCCGGCCGTCTAACCGCTCCAGCGCCCCGTCGTGCCGCTCGGCGAAACTACAATGCCCCCGAATATTTTTTAGACCCGCGAAGCACTGAACCCGCGAAAGGTGAACCGCGAAGTAGCGAGGGTTCACTGTATGTATAAGACCAAGACCTACAAAAAAGTCTCTTGGAGCAATGAGCTAGGTTTTACAGGAAGTCGGCCATTTTTAATTTCCTTAAATGGACTTTGTGTAGAAATTATTATTGGGGCCCGAGCAGCGACGGCGGCGAGGTCCCTATTGTTTTTGTAGAAATTATTATTAGGGCCCGAGCAGCGACCGCTACGAGGTCCCCATTGTTTTTGTGGAAATTATTATTATTTTTATTATTATTATTAGGGCCCGAGCAGTGACCGCTGCGAGGTCCCTATTGTTTTTCTAGAAATTGTTATTAGGGCCCGAGCTGCGACGGCTGCGAGGTCCCTATTGTTTTTGTAGAAAATATTATTACTTTTATTATTAATAATATTATTATTATTATTATTAGGGCCTGAGCAGCGACCGCTGCGAAGTCCCTATTGTTTTTGTAGAAATTATTATTATTATTATTTTTCCGATTGTTCGATCGCATTTTTGACCCCCGAAACATGCACAAAAACTCACCAAACTTGGCAGTCTCATCGGGCATGGCGAAAAATTTGATATTTTAACGTCTAATATGAACAGGAAGTGAGTTATGAATTTTTGAAAGTCCGACTTTTGCCCTTTTTTGCATGTTTACAGGGGTCATTCTTTTGCACCCTGATCCTAAAGGCTTCATCTGATTGCCTTAAAGTTCTGTCTGGAGCATCTTAAGACCTGGGACAAACACTGGGGCTAAAATTTTTTGTTTCCGAAATACTATATGACGGGGGCGGGGCTTCAAAGTTTTCACTTAAGATTTCCTTCGCCGCAATGGACAAAATGCTTAATAACTCTCCTGCACGTGCTGCTAAAAATCCAAAACTTCACATGTACATAAAGAGTCGGTACCTGAAGACATCTATATGTTTATATTCAGTTATACACCTTGCGCCAATCAATATAAATTTTTACATTTTGACGTACTGCACGGTGCCCTTTTAACGAATCCGATTGAAAATTGGCTAGAAAAGACTCAAGACATTGATCTTACTCTATCCCTATTTTTATGACTTTCCTTCAAAGGGCGTGGCTATTACGGTGCCGCAGAGTCTGATTATTCTCCGTGGCAACAAAAGTTCCTGCAAAATGATTCAGATGATCCATCTTCTGGAAATCTTTCACATTTGAGGATATTCAGGCCCTGAAGACGGCTGCCAACTTATTTTTGATCGCAGTGGTAGCGCCACCAACTGGTTAAAACAAATACAAATTATTTTCGTTGATGTTTTTCTCCGGGCAGGTTAACAAAATCTACCTTATATTTGCTCGGATGAGTGTTTAGGCCTTGAGCATGTCACAATACGAAAGTCTTTCGCCTTCTTCAGAGTGTCACATGATGGTGTCTTGTGACCCGTCTTTATCAGTTGATGTTCCATGAGGGCGTGACTTACCTGTCACAAGAATGAAGGCAAGTCACGCCCCCCGCTGTCCGTTCACTCCGCCAAGATGCTGGTCCAGGTGGTAGAGAGGATGAAGGCTCCCTTGTCTCTGTTCATGGTTTTTATGCCTCGCTTGCAGATCTCAATGGCCTCTCTGATCCAGCGCTGTTGTTTGTTCTCTTCTGTGCGGATGACCCTGCCCTTCTCCCGGTCCATGATGTGGTTTTCCCTTTTGCAGTGGTCAGTGATTGCTGATTTGTAATGTTCATGTTGTGCTTGTTCTTTTACTGCTCTGATTTTTTCATTTTTTTGACAGGTAAGTCACACCCTCATGGAACATCAGCTCAAGACACCATCATGCGACACTCTGAAGAAGGCGAAAGACTCGCCGAAACATGTCAGGTAAAAAATTAACCTAAAACATAATTGTCTGCTTTTAATGAATCAGTCAAATATCAATAATAAGAAGACAAAATGAACCTAATACAAATAAATGAATGCTTAATAACTCCCCTGCACATGCTCCTAAAAATCCAAACCTTCACCTGTAAATAAAACGTCCCGACCTGAAGACATCTTAATGTTATTATTTTGTTATACACACAGTGCCGCCAAGTGGAATCAAAAATGTGTTTTTATTTTAATTTTCACGTACTGCACGGTGCCCTTTTGACGAATCCGACTGAAAATTAGTCAGAAAAGACTCAAGACAATGATCTTACTCTCTGCCGAATTTTGTGACGTTTTGGCAAAAGGCGTGGCTATTAAGGTGCTGAAAAGTCCGATTGTACTCTGTGGCAACAAAAGCTCCGGCAACATGACTCAGATGATCCTATCTTCTCGAAGTTGTACACATTTGAGGATACTTCAGCCCTGAAGACATCTACCAACTTATTTTACATCGTAGTAGTAGCGCCACCAACTGGTAAAAGCTAATACAAGTTATTTTCTTGGATGTTTTTCTCCGTGCAACTCAACAAGGTCGCCCTCATATATGCTCGGATGACTGTTTCGGCCATGAGGATGTCACAATACGAAATTCGTCCTTTTTCGTGAAAAGTTGTGGGAGTGGCATTGCACTGTTCGGCAATAAAACAAAGCTGATTATGAGGTTCTAAATATGAACGACAACTCGTAAAACTTTACACACACATCAGGCCGAGCAAATTTATCAATATTTTATACGTTAGTTGTGCAGCTTTTTTGAAATGGCTCGCCATGGCCCTCGAGAAATGTTAAAAAAAAGCAGCTCTGGTTGAGTGTTTCACCTCGCTTTTTGTAAATTTTATGGAGTACAGTGAACCCTCGGTTATCGCGGTTAATGGGGACCGAGACCACCCGCGAAAACTGAAAATCCGCGAAGTAGCGGCGCACCTTCAAAAATGCTTAAAAAAAATATACAATATATATAATAAATATATATATATATAATAATATATATATATATATATATATATATATATATATATATATATATATATATATATATATATATATATATATATATATACGGGGAGAGAGAGAGTGAAATTCATGTTATAACAAAAAAAACAAATTATTATTAAAACGTATTATTTTTTTATTCCCCAGCCATTCTTTTTGTATTTATTTAATTACTCCGACTTTTACCTGCTGGTACGCCGTCCGGTGTGCCCTGTGAAATGAAAGGTAGCATTCTTTATTTATTTATTCATTTATTCATTCATAACTGACAGCCTCGCGCTCCGCTCGTGCCCGGGCAGAAGAGGTGCTCCAATTCGGCTTAACTGTGACACACGCCCGCCCTCCTCCCCCGGAGCTTCCATTCGGTTAAACTTAGGGGCCGCTTGGCACCGCCGTGCCCGGGGAAGGTGCTCCTCTTCGGCTTACTGTGACGCGAGCATGCCCTCCTCCTCCGGAGCTTCCATTCGGTTAAACTTAGGGGCCGCTTGGAACCGCCCGTGCCCGGGGAAGGTGCTCCTCTTCGGCTTACTGTGACGCGAGCATGCCCTCCTCCTCCGGAGCTTCCATTCGGTTAAACTTAGGGGCCGCTTGGAACCGCCCGTGCCCGAGGAAGGTGCTCCTCTTCGGCTTACTGTGACGCGAACATGCCCTCCTCCTCCGGAGCTTCCATTCGGTTAAACTTAGGGGCCGCTTGGCACCGCCCGTGCCCGGGGAAGGTGCTCCTCTACGGCTTAACTGCCACACACGCCGGCCGGAGCTCTGGTACGGTCCGAACCGCGCGAAACGTCGCCACCGATCGTGTCCGGGGGAACGTGCTCTTCTTCGTCCACTCTCCTCTTCGCCCACGCTCTTCTTCGGCGCACGCCGGCCGTCTAACCGCTCCAGCGCCCCGTCGTGCCGCTTGGCGAAACTACAATGCCCCCGAATATTTTTTAGACCCGCGAAGCACTGAACCCGCGAAAGGTGAACCGCGAAGTAGCGAGGGTTCACTGTATGTATAAGACCAAGACCTACAAAAAAGTCTCTTGGAGCAATGAGCTAGGTTTTACAGGAAGTCGGCCATTTTGAATTTACTTAAAAGGGGGCGGGTCACCACAATGGACTTTGTGTAGAAATTATTATTGGGGCCCGAGCAGCGACCGCGGCGAGGTCCCTATTGTTTTTGTAGAAAATATTATTACTTTTATTATTATTATTATTATTATTATTATTAGGGCCTGAGCAGCGACCGCTGCGAAGTCCCTATTGTTTTTGTAGAAATTAGTATTATTATTATTTTTCCGATTGTTCGATCGCATTTTTGACCCCCGAAACATGCACAAAAACTCACCAAACTTGGCAGTCTCATCGGGCATGGCGAAAAATTTTATATTTTTTAACGTCTAATATGAACAGGAAGTGAGTTATGAATTTTTGAAAGTCCGACTTTTGCCCTTTTTTGCATGTTTACAGGGGTCATTCTTTTGCACCCTGATCCTAAAGGCTTCATCTGATTGCCTTAAAGTTCTGTCTGGAGCATCTTAAGACCTGGGACAAACACTGGGGCTAAAATTTTTTGTTTCCGAAATACTATATGACGGGGGCGGGGCTTCAAAGTTTTCACTTAAGATTTCCTTCGCCGCAATGGACAAAATGCTTAATAACTCTCCTGCACATGCTGCTAAAAATCCAAAACTTCACATGTACATAAAGAGTCGGTACCTGAAGACATCTATATGTTTATATTCAGTTATACACCTTGCGCCAATCAATATCAATTTTTACATTTTGACGTACTGCACGGTGCCCTTTTAACGAATCCGATTGAAAATTGGCTAGAAAAGACTCAAGACATTGATCTTACTCTATCCCTATTTTTATGACTTTCCTTCAAAGGGCGTGGCTATTACGGTGCCGCAGATTCTGATTATTCTCCGTGGCAACAAAAGTTCCTGCAAAATGATTCAGATGATCCATCTTCTGGAAATCTTTCACATTTGAGGATATTCAGGCCCTGAAGACGGCTGCCAACTTATTTTTGATCGCAGTGGTAGTGCCACCAACTGGTTAAAACAAATACAAATTATTTTTGTTGATGTTTTTCTCCGGGCAAGTGAACAAAATCTACCTTATATTTGCTCGGATGAGTGTTTAGGCCTTGAGCATGTCACAATACGAAAGTCTTTCGCCTTCTTCAGAGTGTCACATGATGCTGTCTTGTGACCCGTCTTTATCAGCTGATGTTCCATGAGGGCGTGACTTACCTGTCACAAGAATGAAGGCAAGTCACGCCCCCCGCTGTCCGTTCACTCCGCCAAGATGCTGGTCCAGGTGGTAGAGAGGATGAAGGCTCCCTTGTCTCTGTTCATGGTTTTTATGCCTCGCTTGCAGATCTCAATGGCCTCTCTGATCCAGCGCTGTTGTTTGTTCTCTTCTGTGCGGATGACCCTGCCCTTCTCCAGGTCCATGATGTGGTTTTCCCTTTTGCAGTGGTCAGTGATTGCTGATTTGTAATGTTCATGTTGTGCTTGTTCTTTTACTGCTCTGATTTTTTTCATTTTTTTGACAGGTAAGTCACACCCTCATGGAACATCAGCTCAAGACACCATCATGCGACACTCTGAAGAAGGCGAAAGACTCGCCGAAACATGTCAGGTAAAAAATTAACCTAAAACATAATTGTCTGCTTTTAATGAATCAGTCAAATATCAATAATAAGAAGACAAAATGAACCTAATACAAATAAATGAATGCTTAATAACTCCCCTGCACATGCTCCTAAAAATCCAAACCTTCACCTGTAAATAAAACGTCCCGACCTGAAGACATCTTAATGTTATTATTTTGTTATACACACAGTGCCGCCAAGTGGAATCAAAAATTTGTTTTTATTTTAATTTTCACGTACTGCACGGTGCCCTTTTGACGAATCCGACTGAAAATGAGTCAGAAAAGACTCAAGACAATGATCTTACTCTCTGCCGAATTTTGTGACGTTTTGGCAAAAGGCGTGGCTATTAAGGTGCTGAAAAGTCCGATTGTACTCTGTGGCAACAAAAGCTCCGGCAACATGACTCAGATGATCCTATCTTCTCGAAGTTGTACACATTTGAGGATACTTCAGCCCTGAAGACATCTACCAACTTATTTTACATCGTAGTAGTAGCGCCACCAACTGGTAAAAGCTAATACAAGTTATTTTCTTGGATGTTTTTCTCCGTGCAACTCAACAAGGTCGCCCTCATATATGCTCGGATGACTGTTTCGGCCATGAGGATGTCACAATACGAAATTCGTCCTTTTTCATGAAAAGTTGTGGGAGTGGCATTGCACTGTTCGTCAATAAAACAAAGCTGATTATGAGGTTCTAAATATGAACGACAACTCGTAAAACTTTACACACACATCAGGCCGAGCAAATTTATCAATATTTTATACGTTAGTTGTGCAGCTTTTTTGAAATGGCTCGCCATGGCCCTCGAGAAATGTTAAAAAAAGCAGCTCTGGTTGAGTGTTTCACCTCGCTTTTTGTAAATTTTATGGAGTACAGTGAACCCTCGGTTATCGCGGTTAACGGGGACCGAGACCACCCGCGAAAACTGAAAATCCGCGAAGTAGCGGCGCACCTTCAAAAATGCTTAAAAAAATATACAATATATATAATAAATATATATATATATATATATATATATATATATATATATATATATATACGGGGAGAGAGAGAGTGAAATTCATGTTATAACAAAAAAACCAAATTATTATTAAAACGTATTATTTTTTTATTCCCCAGCCATTCTTTTTGTATTTATTTAATTACTCCGACTTTTACCTGCTGGTACGCCGTCCGGTGTGCCCTGTGAAATGAAAGGTGGCATTCTTTATTTATTTATTCATTTATTCATTCATAACTGACAGCCTCGCGCTCCGCTCGTGCCCGGGCAGAAGAGGTGCTCCAATTTGGCTTAACTGTGACACACGCCCGCCCTCCTCCCCCGGAGCTTCCATTCGGTTAAACTTAGGGGCCGCTTGGCACCGCCCGTGCCCGGGGAAGGTGCTCCTCTTCGGCTTACTGTGACGCGAGCATGCCCTCCTCCTGCGGAGCTTCCATTCGGTTAAACTTAGGGGCCGCTTGGAACCGCCCGTGCCCGGGGAAGGTGCTCCTCTTCGGCTTACTGTGACGCGAGCATGCCCTCCTCCTCCGGAGCTTCCATTCGGTTAAACTTAGGGGCCGCTTGGCACCGCCCGTGCCCGGGGAAGGTGCTCCTCTACGGCTTAACTGCCACGCACGCCGGCCGGAGCTCTGGTACGGTCCGAACCGCGCGAAACGTCGCCACCGATCGTGTCCGGGGGAACGTGCTCTTCTTCGTCCACTCTCCTCTTCGCCCACGCTCTTCTTCGGCGCACGCCGGCCGTCTAACCGCTCCAGCGCCCCGTCGTGCCGCTCGGCGAAACTACAATGCCCCCGAATATTTTTTAGACCCGCGAAGCACTGAACCCGCGAAAGGTGAACCGCGAAGTAGCGAGGGTTCACTGTATGTATAAGACCAAGACCTACAAAAAAGTCTCTTGGAGCAATGAGCTAGGTTTTACAGGAAGTCGGCCATTTTGAATTTACTTAAAAGGGGGCGGGTCACCACAATGGACTTTGTGTAGAAATTATTATTGGGGCCCGAGCAGCGACCGCGGCGAGGTCCCTATTGTTTTTGTAGAAAATATTATTACTTTTATTATTATTATTATTAGGGCCTGAGCAGCGACCGCTGCGAAGTCCCTATTGTTTTTGTAGAAATTATTATTATTATTATTTTTCCGATTGTTCGATCGCATTTTTGACCCCCGAAACATGCACAAAAACTCACCAAACTTGGCAGTCTCATCGGGCATGGCGAAAAATTTGTTATTTTAACGTCTAATATGAACAGGAAGTGAGTTATGAATTTTTGAAAGTCCGACTTTTGCCCTTTTTTGCATGTTTACAGGGGTCATTCTTTTGCACCCTGATCCTAAAGGCTTCATCTGATTGCCTTAAAATTCTGTCTGTAGCATCTGAAGACCTGGGACAAACACTGGGGCTAAAATTTTTTGTTTCCGAAATACTATATGACGGGGGCGGGGCTTCAAAGTTTTCACTTAAGATTTCCTTCGCCGCAATGGACAAAATGCTTAATAACTCTCCTGCACATGCTGCTAAAAATCCAAAACTTCACATGTACATAAAAAGTCTGTACCTGAAGACATCTATATGTTTATATTCAGTTATACACCTTGCGCCAATCAATATCATTTTTTACATTTTGACTTACTGCACGGTGCCCTTTTAACGAATCTGATTGAAAATTGGCTAGAAAAGACTCAAGACATTGATCTTACTCTATCCCTATTTTTGTGACTTTCCTTCGAAGGGCGTGGCTATTACGGTGCCGCAGAGTCTGATTATTCTCCGTGGCAACAAAAGTTCCTGCAAAATGATTCAGATGATCCATCTTCTCGAAATTTTTCACATTTGAGGATATTCAGGCCCTGAAGACGGCTGCCAACTTATTTTTGATCGCAGTGGTAGCGCCACCAACTGGTTAAAACAAATACAAATTATTTTCGTTGATGTTTTTCTCCGGGCAGGTGAACAAAATCTACCTTATATTTGCTCGGATGAGTGTTTAGGCCTTGAGCATGTCACAATACGAAAGTCTTTCGCCTTCTTCAGAGTGTCACATGATGCTGTCTTGTGACCCGTCTTTATCAGCTGATGTTCCATGAGGGCGTGACTTACCTGTCACAAGAATGAAGGCAAGTCACGCCCCCGCTGTCCGTTCACTCCGCCAAGATGCTGGTCCAGGTGGTAGAGAGGATGAAGGCTCCCTTGTCTCTGTTCATGGTTTTTATGCCTCGCTTGCAGATCTCAATGGCCTCTCTGATCCAGCGCTGTTGTTTGTTCTCTTCTGTGCGGATGACCCTGCCCTTCTCCCGGTCCATGATGTAGTTTTCCCTTTTGCAGTGGTCAGTGATTGCTGATTTGTAATGTTCATGTTGTGCTTGTTCTTTTACTGCTCTGATTTTTTTCATTTTTTTGACAGGTAAGTCACACCCTCATGGAACATCAGCTCAAGACACCATCATGCGACACTCTGAAGAAGGCGAAAGACTCGCCGAAAGATGTCAGGTAAAAAATTTACCTAAAACATAATTGTCTGCTTTTAATGAATCAGTCAAATATCAATAATAAGAAGACAAAATGAACCTAATACAAATAAATGAATGCTTAATAACTCCCCTGCACATGCTCCTAAAAATCCAAACCTTCACCTGTAAATAAAACGTCCCGACCTGAAGACATCGTAATGTTATTATTTTGTTATACACACAGTGCCGCCAAGTGGAATCAAAAATTTGTTTTTATTTTAATTTTCACGTACTGCACGGTGCCCTTTTGACGAATCCGACTGAAAATTAGTCAGAAAAGACTCAAGACAATGATCTTACTCTCTGCCGAATTTTGTGACGTTTTGGCAAAAGGCGTGGCTATTAAGGTGCTGAAAAGTCCGATTGTACTCTGTGGCAACAAAAGCTCCGGCAACATGACTCAGATGATCCTATCTTCTCGAAGTTGTACACATTTGAGGATACTTCAGCCCTGAAGACATCTACCAACTTATTTTACATCGTAGTAGTAGCGCCACCAACTGGTAAAAGCTAATACAAGTTATTTTCTTGGATGTTTTTCTCCGTGCAACTCAACAAGGTCGCCCTCATATATGCTCGGATGACTGTTTCGGCCATGAGGATGTCACAATACGAAATTCGTCCTTTTTCGTGAAAAGTTGTGGGAGTGGCATTGCACTGTTCGGCAATAAAACAAAGCTGATTATGAGGTTCTAAATATGAACGACAACTCGTAAAACTTTACACACACATCAGGCCGAGCAAATTTATCAATATTTTATACGTTAGTTGTGCAGCTTTTTTGAAATGGCTCGCCATGGCCCTCGAGAAATGTTAAAAAAAGCAGCTCTGGTTGAGTGTTTCACCTCGCTTTTTGTAAATTTTATGGAGTACAGTGAACCCTCGGTTATCGCGGTTAATGGGGACCGAGACCACCCGCGAAAACTGAAAATCCGCGAAGTAGAGGCGCACCTTCAAAAATGCTTAAAAAAAATATACAATATATATAATAAATATATATATATATATATATATATATATATATATATATATATATATATATATATATATATATATATATATATATATACGGGGAGAGAGAGAGTGAAATTCATGTTATAACAAAAAAACCAAATTATTATTAAAACGTATTATTTTTTTATTCCCCAGCCATTCTTTTTGTATTTATTTAATTACTCCGACTTTTACCTGCTGGTACGCCGTCCGGTGTGCCCTGTGAAATGAAAGGTGGCATTCTTTATTTATTTATTCATTTATTCATTCATAACTGACAGCCTCGCGCTCCGCTCGTGCCCGGGCAGAAGAGGTGCTCCAATTTGGCTTAACTGTGACACACGCCCGCCCTCCTCCCCCGGAGCTTCCATTCGGTTAAACTTAGGGGCCGCTTGGCACCGCCCGTGCCCGGGGAAGGTGCTCCTCTTCGGCTTACTGTGACGCGAGCATGCCCTCCTCCTCCGGAGCTTCCATTCGGTTAAACTTAGGGGCCGCTTGGAACCGCCCGTGCCCGGGGAAGGTGCTCCTCTACGGCTTAACTGCCACGCACGCTGGCCGGAGCTCTGGTACGGTCCGAACCGCGCGAAACGTCGCCACCGATCGTGTCCGGGGGAACGTGCTCTTCTTCGTCCACTCTCCTCTTCGCCCACGCTCTTCTTCGGCGCACGCCGGCCGTCTAACCGCTCCAGCGCCCCGTTGTGTCGCTCGGCGAAACTACAATGCCCCCGAATATTTTTTAGACCCGCGAAGCACTGAACCCGCGAAAGGTGAACCGCGAAGTAGCGAGGGTTCACTGTATGTATAAGACCAAGACCTACAAAATAGTCTCTTGGAGCAATGAGCTAGGTTTTACAGGAAGTCGGCCATTTTGAATTTACTTAAAAGGGGGCGGGTCACCACAATGGACTTTGTGTAGAAATTATTATTGGGGCCCGAGCAGCGACCGCGGCGAGGTCCCTATTGTTTTTGTAGAAATTGTTATTAGGGCCCGAGCTGCGACGGCTGCGAGGTCCCTATTGTTTTTGTAGAAAATATTATTACTTTTATTATTATTATTATTATTATTATTATTAGGGCCTGAGCAGCGACCACCTTGCACCACCCAGTGGTGACAAAAATTATAATTTTTTACATTTTGACGTACTGCACGGTGCCCTTTTAACGAATCTGATTGAAAATTGGCCAAAAATGACTTTAGACATTGATCTTGTTGAATCCTTTTGGGCAATTTATCGATACTCATAGTGGTGTCTTTGAAAAAGGTACCGATGACGCGCTGGTCCAATGATCAGCATCTCGGTTTTATCTGAGTTAAGACGCAAAAAATTGAAAGACATTCATAGTTTAATTTCGGCAAGGCATGCCTCTAATTTATAGCAATCACACGGATTCGTTATATCCAACGGCATGTATAATTGCGTATCATCAGCATAGTGTCCCCCAAAATGGGTCTGATATCACGATAGCTCGAGGGTATTTTGAAATGATTATTTTAAAATCAGTGTTGATGACAATGAAATGTGCATATTTCAGGTGTTTTTTTTTTTATTGTGAAATTACACCAGATTTTGATGGGACCACTTTTGATGAACAGCTGGGGTCGTCGAGTGTCCAACAAAACTAGTCTGGTATTACGACAGCTCCAGCTCTTTTATTTTAAAATGCCTCCTTACATTTTGATGGGACTACTTTTGGTGGAAAGCTGTGTTGTCTAGTGTCCTCCAAACCTGGTTTGGTATTACCATAGCTAGAGGATATTTTTTAATGAAATTTTAAAGTCAGGCATGATGACAGTGAAATGTGCAGATTTCAGGCAACTTTTAGTTTGAAATTACAAATTAGATTTCAATGGGACCACTTTTTATGGACAGCTGGGGTAGTCTCGTGTCCCACAAAACTGGTCTGGTATCACGAAAGCTCGAGCTATGTTTTTTTTTAACTCAGTGGTGATGACCGTGAAATAAGCGAATTTCAGGCTACTTTTATTTTGAAGTGCCACATCACATTTTGATGTGACCACTTTTGGTGGACAGCCGGTGTGGTCTAGTATCCCCAGTCCTGGTTTGGTATCACGATAGTTTGAGGATATTTTTTAAAGATTTTTCTTTTAAATCAGTGTTGATCACAGTGCATATTTCAGGTGATTTTTTTATTTTGAAATGCCACATCAAATTTTGAAGTGACCACTTTTTGTGGACAACTGGGGTGGTCTGGTGTCCCGCAGAACTCGTCTGGTATCACGATAGCTTGAGGATTTTGTAATGATTTTAATTTTTTTAATCATTGGTGACGACAGACAAATAAGCAAATTTTCACGCTTTTATTTTTAAATATCCAATCAGATTTTGATGGGACCACATTTGTTTTTCCGGTTCCGTCGCCACGCGAGTGGCTACCTGCTAGAGCAGCACGGCTCACTATTTGAGCCTTTTTCGCGTGTTTTTCCCTTTACCCAGTTTTATTTATTTTACCTCATCGCAGCAATGGACATCCAAATTGCGGTGGTTTTATTGCTGCTGAGGGCTGTTTTTTGCGTGATCGTGTCCGGAGATGTCACTGGGAGCTACGGATCAATCGTTTACACAAGAGATCAGCTGTTAGCACTTCGTGCTAACCCCGTGCCGACTCCCGGAGCGAGACCCGATATCCCCCACGAGTTGAGGAGGAAGAGACGGGGGATGTCGCGCGGGGGCGAAACGCCAGGCAAAGAGGAGGCGTGACCACCCCGTCCTCCCGTCCGTTTTTATGGGAAATGTTAGATACCTTCCCAAGAAAATGGACGAGCTAACAGCGCTAACGCGGCACGAGAGGAACTTCCAATGAGCTAGCTTGCTGATGTTCACGGATTCATGGCTAACAGAGCTAACGCCGGACACCGTTGTGGAATTTGACGGCTTCCAAATACTACTTGCGGACAGGACACTGGAAAGCGGTAAGAGGAAAGAGGAGGGCTGGCTGTGTTTGTTAATGATAGATAGTGTAACCCTAGGCACATCACAGCTAAGGAGCAACTTTCCAGTCGGGACAATGAGCTGCTAGCTGTTAGCATGCGTCCATACTTGACAAGCATCGCGAGTTAACAAGGACGCGCACGTAACAGGTGCGTGAGTAAACTGCTTAAAACTTTGATCGTCATTCGGCTGACCTACAAATTGAGACGCTACAGTCAGTTTGACGTTTTTGTTTGCTTCATTGTGGATTGACATGGAGGAACAAGACAGTGGAAAGCGGACATTAAAAATGACGGAGAAAAGCTGTAGAAGATCACAAGCCTAAACGGATGCAGGCACGCAGCTGCAAATTTGCTCAATTGACCTCCATGCAACGTCAAATTGAACAATTGATGGAGGATGATGCAAATGTTGACGCTGTAAAAAACTGAGGTTCGTGTTTGCTTTAGCGGCATGGAGCAAGAATTTGTGGACCTCAATTCCGGTCTGCAAAATTTAAAGACTGAAGAGGATTTTGCCGATGACCAAAATAACTGGTTTGATCCAAAAAATGTAATTAATGGAAATGTGAGCAATGGAAGAAGGACGTTTTGAAACGTGCAGAGGAAGGATGCAATAAACAAATATCACCTGCTGATAGTAGATCTGCATCAACTAACTACACCCATAGAAGTAGAAGTAAAGAATCTAACAGACAGAAGCTCACTTCTGTCAACGTCTTCAATTAAATTAAAGGCTCAAATGGAACGAGCATGTTTAAAGGCAAAGGCTGCTGATTTACAACAAAGGTTGGCACTTGAGCAAGAAGAAGCTGCAATTAAAGCAAAGAAGGAAATGCATGCAATGCAAACGGCACTCCCTGAGTCTGATGCTAAATTGGATGTCTTGAGAAGATATGAAAATACCCAGGAGGATGGTATCCACATTCCTGATGAGTGTGTTACAATTTAAACAAGGAAAAACATTCTATTACCATCACAGCCTATCAGAGCAACAAGCAGTGTTGACCTGAAATGCTCCCACTTCGACTATTCCAATGGCTAGATTTCCACATCAGACAGAAAGTAGAGAACAACAGGTACATGTGCTTGATGGCCTTTGCCACGCAATCTCACAGCAAGCCAGTGTCGCAGAATACTTAGCAAAGAGTCAAAAAGCATCGCTTCTTCCCGAACTTTCCATTCCTACGTTTTACAGGCGACCCTCTGCATTATAAAACCTGTATAGGTGCCATTGAACATGGGATTGAAGGCCGTACAAGTGATAACCGTGATCATCTTCAATTTTAGCTGCAGTATACTAGTGAACAACCACATGAGTTGGTGAAGAGCTGCATCCATATGGAACCTCTGACAGGATATACCAAAGCAAAACAAATCTTGAAGGAGTTTTATGGTGATGACTTCATGATAGCAGAAGCATATTTAAAGGAAGCCATGGATTGGCCAACAATCAAGTCTGAAGATGGTGTTGCACTTCAGTCTTTCACATTATTCCTTATGGGCTGTTCGAACATAATGGCAGATGTTAATTACATGGAGGACTTGGACAACATGGCTAATATAAAGGCATTGGCAAACAAACTTCCATACAGACTTATAGAATCTTGGAGAAAATTTGCCTGCAATCTCCAAGAAAGAACAAATAGAAGAGTGAAGTTTAAGGATTTTGTTGACAAGCACGAAAGATTTCTATAAAACAGAAAACAAAATCACAACACACAGAAACAACAAAATCAAAGAAAGTCTTCACAACAGTCATTGTGCCCGCCAAGATGGAAAACAACAAAACCACCACGCCAAAGGCAGAACCTGTTTCAGTGGATGCTATTGCCAAACCATGTGCTAATTGTAATGGAGAGCAACACAGTCTCACAATTGGTAAGGAATTTAGGAGAAAGCATCACAAGGATAAGATTGACTTCTTGAGGAGCAAGGGTCTGTGTTTTGCATGTTTGATGCACGGTCGCATTAGCAGTTGCTGGAAACAAAAGCTTCAATGTCAAGAATGCTCTAGACTGCATCCTACAGCACTACACATTGTCCATAAACTTCTGCAAAGAAACAGCCTAAGACGATTGTGAATAGCAGTACCTATTAAGCGCCCTCGTACAAACAACAGAAACCTGGGGTGTCACTGGGGCCTGTAAATAGGACTGCATCCTTTCAATAATTCCGGTATGGGTCAAGGCACAAAAAGGAACCAAGACAGTGGCGACTTACTGTCCGGTTTAAAAATGCCCTGACGCCTTTTTTAGACTGAAATAACTTACTAAAGTTTTCGTTTTGTGCCATTCAGAATGGGAGAGGGAGCCAGGAGGTGAAACAGCCGTCTTGCCAGTTCAATCCCGCACACCCTCTGACTCTCACCCTCCGTTCTGCCTTTTTATTGAAACTAACTCATCAATAACTAATCACCAGAAGACAGAAAAGCATCAACAACTAATCACCAAGAGACAGAAAACATCAATAACTCACGGTATAAAGGTCAGTTTAACTAAAGCATCAATAACTAATCACCAGGGACTCCAGCAGGCAGAAAATCATAACCCAAGGTCAGTTTAACTAAACACATCTTCAGGATACGGTGTCTGTGTGTGTGTGTGTTAAAATAACAAGTAAGTGTCTCTGTGTGTGTTCAACATTAATGAGTGTATAAAAACATGATTATGAATACACAAACTGATTACCTATCCTCAGCCCATCTTACATTTCCCCCCTGTTGTGGATTTAAAAATCATGTCCTTACGGCTTTAAGACAGATCATCATAATGAAATCATACAACAGTGTGATCATCAGTGGAGGAGCGAAAACCTCACATTAGGGAAAAATTCCCCTCCTCCCTTCCGGCGTAGAATGAGATCCTCATAATTTGATGACCATCAGGGAATAAAACTTGTCCCTGGGGTGACTTGGTGGAGGCCCTTGCCTCGTTGTAGGAGAGATAAGATAAGATAAGATAAGATAAGATGTCCTTTATTAGTCCCACAATGGGGAAATTTGAGGTGTTACAGCAGCAAAGATATAGATCACACAGAGTCGGCGGCGTAATGTAGCCGTTAATGTATAACATTAGCAGCAGACATTCAGAAAAAGCATGCAAATATACACAGTATAAACGTATCTAAGTGTAAGGAAACACTCCTAATGTTTGTCCATTATACGGAGGGGGAAACGCTGTAATGATAAAAACTACTGAATGATTGAAAATACTGCAATCATAAAAATATTCCAATGATAAAAGTACTGTAATGGTAAGAGTACTGAAATGATAGAAAAGTACTGCATGATAGAAAATACTGCAATGGTAAAAGTACTGTAATAGTAAAAGTACTGCAACGATAGAAAAATACTGCAATGATGAAAGTACTGCAATGGTAAAAGTACTGCAATGGTAAAAGTACTGTAATAGTAAAAGTACCGCAATGATAGAAAAATACTGCAATGATAAAAGTACTGCAATGATAAAAGTACTGTAATAGTGAACATCCTGCAGTGGTAGAAATACTACAGTGATAGAAGTATTGTAATAAGAATACTGTAATGGTAAACAAAATACATCATTGGTCAATATTTAAGTACACCCTTGGCTGAAAGTACAGTAGTAGTTAATATTGCATCCTAGGACTGCACAATTGCACTAATGCCCTCCCGTTTGTAGGCCTGACCCAATGTTCTTGTTAAAAAGTCTGACAGCAGTTGGCAGGAAGGAGCGGCGAAATCTCTCTTTGGTACAGCGAGGGTGTAAAAGTCTGTCACTGAAGGAGCTGTAAAGTGTTCTCAGAGTGTCATTGAATGGGTGGGCTGGTTTGTCCAGCATTGATGACAGTTTTGCCGTCATCCTTCTGCCCCCCACTGAGTCCACAGAGTCCAGGGAGCAGCCCAGGACAGAGCTGGCCCTCCTCACCAGTTTGTCCAGTCTCTTTTTGTCTCGGCCCGAGATGCCTCCTGCCCAGGAGACCACTCCATAGAAGATGACTGATGAAACCACCGAGTCATAGAAGTTCCTGAGGAGTGTTCCCCGAACGCCAAAGGACCTCAGCCGCCTGAGTAGGAAGAGTCTGCTCTGACCCTTCCTATAGAGAGCGTCTGTGTTGTCGCTCCAGTCCAGTTTATTGTTCAGATGAACACCCAGGTACTTGTAAGTTGAGACCCTCTCAACGTCTGTTCCCTGGATATTCACTGGTGCAGGTGGAGAGTGCCGACGCTTGCGGAAATCCACCACCAGCTCTTTGGATTTCCCAGCGTTGATTTGGAGGCGGTTCTGCTGACACCAGTCCACGAACCCCTGCGTAACCCCTCTGTACTCCCGATCGTCATCGTCAGTGATGAGGCCGACAATCGCAGAGTCATCAGAGAACTTCTGCAGGTGACAGGTTGTGGAATTGTATTTGTAGTCCGAGGTGTAGAGGGTGAACAGGAAGGGAGCCAGCACAGTTCCCTGCGGCGCTCCCGTGCTGCAGAGGAGCACGTCAGACACACAGTCCTGTGTTCTCACGTACTGTGGCCGGTTTGTGAGGTAGTTGTGAATCCATGTGATGAGGTGGTGGGCCACTCCCGCCTGCTCCAGCTTGTCTCCCAATAAGGCGGGCTGGATGGTGTTGAAAGCACTTGAGAAATCAAAGAACATGATCCTCACCGTGCCCCCCGCCTTCTCCAGGTGGAAGAGTGAAGTGTGGAGCAGGTAGATGATGGCATCATCCACATTGATGCCAGGCTGGTATGCAAATTGGAGTGGGTCCATTGAGGAGCTGACCAGGGGGCGCAGATGGACGAGGACCAGTCTCTCCAGGGTCTTCATCAGATGAGACGTCAGCGCCACTGGTCTGAAGTTGTTGAGCTCCTTCGGATGGGGTGTCTTTGGAACCGGAACCAGGCAGGATGTTTTCCACAGCTGGGGGACTCTGCCCAGCTTCAAGCTCAGGTTGAACATGTGCTGGACGATTCCACACAGCTGGTCTGCGCAGGATTTGAGGAGCTGGGAGCTGGTCCCATCTGGGCCTGCCGCCTTCCTCGCCTTCATCTTCCTCAGCTGGTTCTTCACCTGAGATGTTGTGAGGAACAAGGCTGAGCAGGAGGAAGTGGTGGTTGTCTGATGAGGCTGGGAACTGGAGCCTGTGGAGAGAGAGAGGGGCGAGAGAGGGGGAGAGAGGGTCTTGTTCGCAGTGGCAGGAGGGGTGGGTGGGGGCTGCATCAGGGAAGCCTGAGCGGGGTCAGACATTTGATCAAACCTATTGAAAAATAGGTTCAACTCATTTGCCCACTGAAGCCCCCCCCCCCTTCTGGGTCTTACCTGCTTGTCCGTGGCCTGAGATGGTCTTCAGGCCCCTCCAGACATCCCTGGCATTGTTCCGCTGCAGTTGTTCTTCCATCCGCATCCTGTAGGACAGCCGTCCTTACCTCCCGGATCTTCGTGTATGGTGTGTGTGTGTGTGCACGTGTGAGGACAGGGGCAAGAAGTCCATGTGTTTTTACGTTTCAGTGTCCAGTTTGAGTTCGTCATTCTCAACATTAATCAGGTTGTAATGGTACATTTGGGCAACAAACCTACGATTAACCATCGTCTTTGTCATAAAAATAATGCAACATGAACAGACTACACATAACAAAATGAAAACTATAATTATCCCTATATATTGTTTTTTAAATTCTTCATAGTGGTCATAACATCAATAATTGTTTCATTTTTATTAAAAATTTAAATGCAGTAATGTACTCCAATCAAGGCTGATATTCCTTTATGTACGTCATTAATTTCCAAACAATATCTAATCTTTTTGTTCTGTGGCTTCAACATATTTATCATCTCATCAATATTAGCACCACAGAGTACTGAGTTTCGAGATCCTCACAATAGTCGTTCTCAAAATGATATTTTATTTTTATCAATTTAGCTTTGTTAAGGTAAGATATTTTATTGACAATCTAACATTAATATGCAAAGAACATGTACATTAGTACGAAATGTAAAAGAAAATTGTGGTGGGGGGGTGCGAATTGTTTTCTTCTTGGTAGGGGGGGCATGACAGGAAATAATTGAGAACCACTGGTCTAGTCACACACCAGCTCGGGTTCATTCCCTACCAGAGAAATGACATTCCATGTCCCCAGAGCTAGGCGCTTTATGTTGCCGGGGATTGGACTGCCTTTGACTGCCTCCTAGCTCAAAGGAAACCCAAATTCTTTGGTCCCGCCCACTGGTAGTGAGCCGAAGCCCTTGTATTAAATAATAAATAAATACATAAAATAAAAAAATTAATAAATTTAAAAAACGGACCGATCCACTGCTTGGGTTAGTTTGACCCACCTTGAGATCCGTTCCCACTCAGTGACAGTGTCTACAAGCCACTGCCACCAGGCCAGTGAACCCAACGTCCAGGCAGTGACAAAAAACGTGATCAAATTACATTGCTCATCATAAGGTGTTTGTGAGACGCTCTTTGTATGTTTCCTCAATTAAGACCTGTTTTCCATTGGTGTATTTGAAAAAAGTGGTGAACCTGTTAAATTCACTACAAAACGTTAAGAAGATGAAAGTAATGTTTGAAGGAATATTATTTTTCTATCGACGTGCCGGCGGGCGGGCACAGATAGAGAGTGATAAAGCAGCACCACCCGCGCGGGGCGTGCTGACGAAAAGGCAAGCGCTCCTCCTCTCATCGCGTCCTTATTAAGACAGAAAAAAGACGCTGTTGAATTTGACCTATTCGCAGTTCGAGCAGGTGCTTAACGCTGGAGAATATCACCACTTCGAAGTTCGAACTGCTGTTGAAACGGAGAGGTAAGTGTTTTTCGTTGGGTTTTTTTCAAAACATGCGTCGAGTGCATTTGTTCATAGTTAGAGATAGTTGTGTGGAAAACACTATACAAAGTAGCACCATGGATGTGGGCCTACAACACTGGCCTAGCAAACATGTGCTCCTACATCGACATAATTGACGAGCTCCAGTTAAGCATTGAATAATTATAAAACGTCATGGTGCTTTTACTCATTTAAAGAACTAAACCGACGCGTATTGTCATCCGGTGGTCAGGTTTGCATTGAATGTGAGCACGAGGGACGCTAGCTTGTTGCGTTAGCTTTGCGGAGCTAACAGCTTGCACTTTTGTTATAGAACCACAGAATGCAAGTACCATGATAATTTCTGTCATTAATTTTTGTGTAAGACACGATGTTCACTGGTTAATTACATGATTCTTAAAGCAAAGGTTACTGTGAATGCAATTTTGGTAAGATTTTTGTAGTCACACTGCATAAATCTGTCTGTGTCTGTTGTTTAAACTTCAATATAAACTATTATGGTTGAAATCGTTAATTGGGATGGAGGAATTGATATTTTTTTAATTTATAATTTATTTTTCTTACACTGATATTGTTAAAACTCCATTTAGCCCATAGTATTAATAATTCTCAACACAATACTGTCTTTTTTCTTTATAGAATAAACAATGCCTTCCCTGAGATGCAGGAAGTCCCCAAAGCAGGATACTATTGAACATGCAGTCAAGGGTCTGGACAAGACTGCAGAGTTAGAAGCGAAGTATAGAAACTAATTTAAAGGTATGATGTTAACGCTTTTGCTAAGATATATTATTGTTTTCTGATAACCAAGCTGACATCGTTTTTTAAGTGGTTATTTTACATTAAGAGTGTCTTGACCTTTTCTTTTGCCACTTTTGTCAGTTTCAAGTTATTTCAGTGAGTGTGAAACCTGATGGTAGGAGTTCTATCTAAATTAAGGCTGTACTTGATGACGCCCTCCGGCATTTTTATACCACAATAGACCGGTGAACAAGTCCGATATTGATAGTCTAGTGTAAAGCACGTAATACGTCACAGAGATCACGTGACGCGATCCAATATGACTGTGTACAGTGTATGTCATTGTTTTGAAACTAAATAATCTTAAAGTTTTTTTTTTACGTAACCAGGTGCAATTGACATTTGTACTTTCAGTCCTAATACATACTGGCTAATGCAATGCTGGAAAATGAATTTTGGCTGGTCTGTTCCTTTAAAATCATAAAGAAGGGCTCTGCTCTATCCCTCACAAGAAGCAATGTTTCAAACCACCCTACATTAGTATAGTGGCCCAAATGAATATGATGACTCCTTATTTGTGTGCTTAAAAATATGACGAAGCTAACTTGATTTCCCTGTTAACTAGGTCGAGGAGTATTTACCAAGGCCCCTTTCAGGAAAGACGACTTTATTCTTTATTATGGAGTACAGAGGAAAATTGATAGATTCTGATGAATCTCAACGCAGGAAGATGGATGGAAGAGGCACTGTCTTTTTGTTTGACTTCCGCCGGCAAGAAAAAACTTGGAGGTGAGGCAAAGATTGAGATGTTATCTTATTTTTGTTTTTATTTAAAAAAAAATAAACACATACTCATCCCATAAGTGTTAGGGGAAAAATCATTCTCTAAGCAAAAATGTATAATTACTTTTATTCATGCGTTGAATCTGTACAAATGAAAATATAGATCATGAAGTCTCAAAGACAAGCTGTTAATAGGGTCTGATTCCAATAGAAATTTCTTGTATGATTTGATTTAGATTTAAAAATTGTGGATTTCCTATTTTTATGTTTTGTGTACACAAGATTGTCTCAAAGATTAATTTCTGACATTGATTGAATAATTGTTTTTTTTTTTTTTAATCTATTTTAAGTGTTGATGCAGCTCAAGAAGATGGCAGTCTGGGAAGACTGGTTAATGATGACCACATGCACCCCAACTGTAAAATGAAGAAGATGACAACAGAGGACAGACCACACCTCTGTCTGTTTGCGCTCCGAGACATTGATGTTGGCGAAGAAATAACTTAAGACTATGGACCAGCTGGCCTTGGAGAACACAGGTTTGTAAGATGCATCTTTAAGTACAATAACAGAGCCCACTTGTGGTGTTCTGGTGATGTAGTTTCCAATTAGTTTGGCAATCTAATAAATGTATGTGAAGTTTCTATGGAAGTTGAACATGATGACTGACTGGGGGAGTTCTCCATTGTCCACTATCTGTAATTCAAATTTGTGGGTCTGAGTCAAAGTTTGGCTCTGCAGGAACAACGAACTGGTCAGGGAGTGACAGTATTACAAAGTTCTGCGTTACTCCTTTCTGGGCGGTGGCCCTGTTAGGCCATCATATGCCATATTGCAAATATCCCCATTGTGGGACTAATTAAGGACATCTTTATGTTGTGGTTTCCCTACCAGAACCAGCACCAACCCTGTATATTCATGATATAAAACACTGTTTCAATTTGATATTTAGCCTTTCTATACTGTAAAAATAGAAGACCCCAGGCTTTCCTGCGCGCCCTTGCCCAATTGGTGGTGTTCAGGAGACAACCTGGGACTGAAATATCAGTCACAACCAGTGTTGTTTTCGTCACTGATGACTATGACGAAAATACTTCGTTAACGCCCCTTTTTTAATGACGATGACAAGCTATACGAGGTTCTTTTATGACGAAAACATGACGTGATGTACATGAATTTTTTTCGTTGACTAGACAAAATTGTTAGCATGTGGTTCATAAATTATTTTATGTTGCTTTTAGTGAAATAAAGCCACAACAGTTGCCCAACAAAATGTTTTGCTTCTCTGCTTATTTTGGAGCAGTGAGTATTGATTCCACTGTTGCCACTTTTTTCTGTTTGTAATGAAGAATCCTTAGTAGTCCATCCAAAAGTCTTTGTTATTGGGTGGAAACCTTGAATGCCTTGTTTTAACTCAAATGGACTTAAACCCATCCATCCATCCATCCATCCGTTATCTGTACCGCTTCTCCTCACTAGGGTCGCGGGGGGTGTTGGAGCCTATCCCAGCTGTCTTCGGCAGTAGGCGAGGTACACCCTGAATTGGTGTCCAGCCAATCGCAGGACATGCATAGACGAACAACCATCCACGCTCACACTCATGCCTCGGGGCAATTAGAGTGTCCAAGCAACTTGCCATGCATGTTTTAAGAATATGGGAGGAAACCGGATTACCCAGAGGAAACCCACGCAGGAAGGCCGGAGCCAGAATCGTACCTACGACCTCAATATTGTGAGGCCATCATGCTAACCAGTTGGGCCACCGTGCCGCTTGGACTAAAACCTTTGTGAATAAATTGACGAAAACTAGGGTAAAACTTTTTTTGCGTTTCCGTCGATTAAAACTGGACTAAAACCCTTTTTTTAGTTTTCGTTGACTAAAACTGGACTAAAACTATAACGAATTGGGATGACTAAATGTGATGTAAACAAATCAGCACTTTGTCCAAATGACTTGGACAAAATCTAAAATGCCTGCCAAAAACAACACTGGTCACAACACGTGTCTACAGAAGATTAATTGGCATGGGCGAAATTAATTAGTTTTATTTCATTCATGAGCTTATGTTTTGTTTTGGGTGGCTAAGGCTTAAAATGTGTAAAAATCTAATCCAACCTCAAATATAATTAATTCAATAAATTTATGATGCTACTAAAACATCGAAGCAGCCTCCTCCAGGCTTTACAGACTCAGAAATGGAGGTATGCGTATCGTGTGCTCATCCTGTCGTGTCTCGAGATGTTAAAATTGCAGTTAGATAGACGTGTGCTGATTAGACAAGACTTCTAATATATCTGGTGTCACAGGATATTTGTCAGTGAATGTGTATGTCTGGTTTGAGGCTCACTCAGCTTTTTCTTGTGTTGTGGGGTCCAGTTGAGTTGAATTGCGAGTCAGGTATGTTGGCCATCTGACACCCAACTGTCAGGTTTGCGTTCGTGGGGACCCCGTAGAGCCATTTTTATTGTTGACATAAATCATAGCTAATCATCTTTTCCTTCATTATCATATGAAATACAGTTAGGAGTTGTATGTGCCTTTACTATGTTATAATCTTAGAACCTACCAGCCACTACAGCTGTCCGACAAGAAGACTTTTGGCTGTCCTGTGCTCCATTGCGGCCCTGGTGGCGTTCAAAAGACAACCTGTGACTGAAATATCAGTCACAACATATCTCTACTGAAGATTAATTGTCATGCGCTAAAGTAATTGGTTTTGTTTCATTCGTGAACTTGTTCGTTAAAATGTGTAAAATTCTGATCCATTTTCTTTTTTTTAATTCATTAAATTAATATTCAACTTGTTCATTAGGATGGAGGACAACCGACAATGACTGAATCGGCTGAGGTTGATGCCACCAGAACATCGAAGCAGCCTTCTCAAGGTTTGACAGACTCTGAAAAGGAGGTATGCGTATCATGTGGTCATCCTGTCGTGTCTTGAGATGTTAAAATTACAGTTAGATAGACCTGTGCTGGTTGGACAAGTTTTCTAATATATCTGGACATAAATCGTAGCTAATAATATTTTCCCTCATCATCATATGATATACAGTTATGCGTAGTGTATGTCTTTACTATGTTACAATCTAAGAACCTACCAGCCACTACAGTTCTCTCATTGGGAGACTTAAGCTTTCGTCAGGCTGTCGACTGCTGCATTGCCCTCTTATTGGCTTTAAGTACACAACCTGTAACTGAATTATCTGTCAGAACAGAACCTATGTGTCCACAGCAGGTGATTTGGCATGTGGATTCTTCAGATTTTTAGAAAATAGGTAAAATTGTGATCAAAAGTTTAAAATGTATAAAATTCTGGTATAGTTTGCAATAGTATATCTATTAAATCATTTCAAAACTTCTTAACAAGGATGGAGAACATTGGCTGTGACCGAATTGGTTGAGGTTTACATTACCAGGACCATTGAGCAGCCTCCTCGGGATCTACAAATTTAGGAATGAAGATATGCATCCCATGTTACAATCCTGTTATGGCCCGAGGTTTTGAAGTTGCAGTTACATATTGGGCTGGGCGATATGGCTGATAAGTACATAGCGATATAAGTATTTCATATGGGTCCATCGATACACATTGAATTCTTTTTTCATATTATTTTATTCATTATTTTTTTTATTTTCCAATATTTTCACTGCCCTGTTAAAAAAACATTTAATGTAGTTTTCCTCCCGGGAGCTTTTTGTTACGGTCAATTAAGTGTTTTTGTTAAATATAGCTGCGTAGAATAATTATATGCATTATTATCGTACCACAATGTTTTGGTTTTGCAAATAATTTCCTAAAATCATTCTAATTTTGTTATTACATTATTTTGTCATATCATTCATCAATATTTTAGTTTTTTTTTTTTTCAAATAGAATTAAGACCTTTTTCTGTGCAGATTCCTCTGGGGATTAAGTATTTAATGGGTTCTCAATTTTCTCTTGGACTCTGATGCAACCCAGTCTCCTCCCTTGGACAAAAAATATGGGCTGAATCTTCCTTGGAATAACGACACAGATTCTGACGAATCATTGTCAAATCCTGCCCCTGAACTTTGTGCCTCAGACCCAGACCATATTACTATCCCAAGGCTCAGGAGGACCAAAAGTATACAGGTAAACAACCCATATAGATTTCAGGGAATCTTACAAGCAAATTGCATATATTTTATTGGTCTCCTGCCTTCTATCCTTTATATTTCGTTGTTGTTGTTGTTTTTTAGATTAAAAAAACAGGCTGACTTTGGAATGGATAAGCATTATTACTCCAACTCAGATGACAGTGGAGATGAATATATTCCGGATACAAGTGAGGCCTCTGATTCAGACGGAAGTGAATCTTTGAAAATTGTGGACCCTCTCTTGAAGTCTAAGAATGCCTTCAGAGATTTTTCTCCCACACCACGAATCTCAAAAGCCACCTCAACGCAGGTTGTTAATCAAGGGCGTTCACCCGTTCGGAGGAGTAGCAGCACTGGTGTGATTCTTGAATTCTATGGCTCTTCAAATATTTGTGCAGTTTAACACAAATCATCCAAAATAGAATTCAAGCACATCTGTGACAGAAATTCAAATTCAGAAGTCAAAGAGAGAGAACAAAAAAAAAAATCTAATGCTGCGCTTCTTCCGAAGACATATACTGTAAACATTAAATGTATGTTAGGACAATCTTGAAAAAAGTATTAGAACACCCTTTACTTTTATTTCTTGTTAATTTTATTAACCAAAATATGTCCATTTTTATTACAGATTAATGAATACAAAATTAAAACTCTAATCAGCTACTTTTTAATCGTTATATTTGTATAAACAAATGTTATACATCTGTGTGTTAACTTATACAAGAAATGACGGAAAAGCAAGGGTGGTTTAGTATTTTTTTATCGTATATAGTCTGTATAATATCTTTAACCTATGCTGATGCTGTTTAATACTGATTTAAATAATAATAATAATGTCATAATCTGTTGGTTTTACATGAACAAAACCTTTCAAGCACTTTTTAAAATTCTAAATACTACCTCTTGTCAGTAAGTTGGTTCACAGTACTGCCTTGGAGTGAAAGTGTGTAGTGCTGAGACAGTCGGTATGTGCTGAGTCGTCTGACGTTTGTGTGACTGGTACCCAGGAAGGTAGCAAAACCAGGCAGTGTGTATGTCGTACCCAGGAAGGCAGAGAAACCAAGCAATATGTATGTGGTACCCACGAAGGCAGAGAAACTAAGCAGTGTGTATGTGGTACCCGGGAAGGTAGCAAAACCAGGGAGTGTGCATAGATACAGACCCCAAAAGTGATTAAAACCAAATAAAGTCCCCAGAAGATCATCTGTAGTCAGGTGAAGGACCCTGTACTTTGTTCAACTCATTTACTCCCTTAGACGTACAAAGACGTCTTTTAATGCAATGGCGCCCTCTACCAAAGACGTATAAGTACGTTTCCTGTCTTTTTTACGTCATAGTGTACATAAGGGTCTGATGCAACCTCTGACTGAGAATCAGCCTTGTCCGCATTGTGAATCATGTAAAAATCACCCAGCAGGGGGCAGAGGTGCAAAAGATCCGCCTTGAATCTGCGCCAGAGGTACAAATGGGGGGGCGGGATCCTGGGGTAGACTTATAAGTGTGGAGAGCAGCGTGGGTAGCAGCAGCATCGGCAGCACTAGCAGCAGTCGCATTAGTAGCGTTAGCAATGAAATCCTCCAAGCAAATGACGATCGAGGAATGCTTTTTTGTAAAAAAAAAAAGCTTCCTAAAAGCATCAAGGCGATGGAGACGCTTTGGTTGAGAGGATGACGCTTCGTCGTCGTCACAACAAAACGGCGTCTAAAGAGGGTGCGCGTGCCTTGCGGCCTGCATCGCCTGCCTTCGGACAATAGCCAAAGCAGCTGAGAGTCCTCACCAGATCCCCCCGAACGAGGAGGTAAGCGCTCGCAAGTTACCATTGAACATGTGGTTTTACCCCTCATGCTTTTATTGTACATATCATGCATCTTGCGGGCAGAAAATGTCGCGTAAATGTGCAGTTAGACGCGAGCTTGCTCGCTGACTTCCTCATCCGGCCGCCTCTATTGCACAATTACACGCGAGCGTAAGTCCTCGCCGACGAGGAAGTAAACGCTCGCAAGTTACCATTAAACATGTGGTTTTAGCCCTCATGCTTTTATTGTACATATCATGCATCTTGCGGGCAGAAAATGTCGCGTAAATGTGCAGTTAGACGCAAGCTTGCTCGCTGACTTTCTCGTCCGGGCGCCTATTGCACAATTACACGCGAGCGTAAGTCCTCGCCGACGAGGAAGTAAACGCTCGCAAGTTACCATTGAACATGTGGTTTTAGCCCTCATGCTTTTATTGTACATATCATGCATCTTGCGGGCAGAAAATGTCGCGTAAATGTGCAGTTACGCGCGAGCGCATCTCCTCCCCGACGAGGAAACAACAATACTGAATGGTGTGGTAATCATGCATACTTTCTAAAATTCACAGATTGTGCATCCCGCGGCAAGAAAGTTCCTCCTCGTCTTGTTGGTGTAAAGAAAGGTAAATTATAATATGAAACTTCACACGCCAGCAATAAAATGCAGCAATAAATATATATTTCCAATTGTTTGTATTTCTGTAATTTACAGGTTGTGCATCAGGAAGCAGTGGTTCCGGATGGCGTCACACTGGATGGCAACCGAGGAAAATCGACTTTACAGCAACCCCTGGACCACTGAATGCCGCTGCCCATTTGGAGTCTGAGGAGCCAGCTGATTTCCTGCAGCTGTTTCTCACGGATGAGCTTCTGCAGCACATCGCGGATGCCAGCAATCACTTCCCAGACAATTATTTTCACACAAACCCCAGTGGACAAACACAAGCTCGCCTATTTTCCACGGACCAGCAAAGCCAGACCACAACGAAAGTGTCGGGTCTGTTTGTGCAAAGGCAAACGGAGTGAAACAAGAATGTGGTGTGAACTATGTTGTGTGCCCTTGCATCAAGGCAACTGTTTTATTTTATATCACACAAAAAAAAAGTATGTATGACACTGATGTATTTCATTTTTGTACATAGTTCAACAGTTCAGTCGTTTAGTGTTATGTGCAAATAAATTTATTTTATCAAAAACATTTTTTGTGCTTTTTTTTGTTATTTTATAGAAGGCATGCATTATTTAGATGTTAGAGGTGTCATAAAAGCCATAAATAATAGTGTCAAAATTCAAATTATGGTCAAAATGCATCAGTTTACAAAAAGCTCATTTTCTCAGTTTTTTCCCCAGGGATTGGAGTTTTCATGAAATTTAGCTATTTTCAAATGCCGATTGCTCAAGAATGGAAAAAGATAGGAACAAACATTTTTTTCTGTTGAAAGAAGAGAGTCTCATCTTTCTTCGGGTGTGCTCCATGTCTATATAGCATTAGAATACTATATTCTGTGGGCCTTGCAATATTAGTCAAAACCCAGGAAAACGCTGGGATTGAGCGGGTTGCTCCAGTGAAAATGGCTGGTATTTAATGAGTTAAGACTGGTTAGGACATCCGGCTCGCAGTCCCAAGGTGCAGGGTTCGATCCCGGGACCCAGCTTTCCTGTGTGGAGGTTGCATTTGTGAGTGAGTTTGAGCGCAGATGGTTGTTCGTCTTTGCGTGCCCTGCGATTGGCTGGCAACCACTTCAGGGTGTGCCCCGCCTACTGTCCGTTGACAGCTGGGTAGGCTCCAGCACGCTATCCTTGTGAGAATAAGCGGATTGGATATTACATGTATGTGTTTATGCCCTAGGCCAGGCGAGGGCAAACTACGGCCCGGGGGCCACATGCGGCCCGTTAAGTTTTAATCCGGGCCGCCGAACTTGAAAAAAATTTAATGAATAAACCTTGTTAATGTTTTATTTTCTAAACACTGTGGTTTTCAAAGACAAATATTATTGTTGGAATGCTTTTATTCACTTTCATTTAAAATTAAATGTATTTTTTTTCTCAGATGAGGTGAGGTTTCCAAAACACTCCATCCATCTGCTCCTGGTCCGGCCCCTCTGTCATATTTTAGAACCCATTGTGGTCCTCCAATCAAAAAGTTTGCCCGCCCCTGCCCTAGGCTTTGTGTCTTTGCTTGGTTGACTGTGTAATGAGTGTATGAATGCATTTCTTTCTACCAGACACCTTGGACTTCCCATGGCAGATTAATAATCTATTTTATCTATCCATCAGGGTCACGAATGTCATTTGATGAGTAGAGAATTTAGAGTCTCCAATTAACCTAATATACATGGATTTGCGCATGGAAACCTGAGAAAAAGCCCTTAGTCCTACTTTTCCATCTGAACCACTTTATCCTCACGAGGGTCACAGCCGTGACATCCCAGCTGACTTCAGAAAGTAAGTGGGCGACGACTCATGATCTCTTGGTTGAATAATATTGTTAGGGGCTCAAAATGGCCCTCTACAATAAAATGGCAGAAGAATATTACATACTCTCTGGCAGAAGAATATTGCGTTTTTTTTGTTTTGTCCAATTAACTTAAATAAAACTTGGGAAAATTTAATGATTACATGTAAACCAGCTGGTCTTCCCCATACCAAGCCCTGGCTAAAACTGACTGAAAAATGCATGATGTGTGCCTTTTAAACTCCTCGGCCCATCCACTATGCCAGGGATGGGCAAACTTTTTGATTGGGAGGGGGGGGGCACAATGAGTCCTAAAATACATTTAATTTTAAACGAAAGTGAACAAAAGCATTACAACAATATATATGTCTTTGAAAAACCACAGTATTTAGAAAATAAACCATTAACAAGGCTTATTCATTTAATTTTTTTCAAGTTTGGGGGGCTGGATTGAAACGTTTAACGGGCCACAAGTGGCCCCCGGGCCGTAGTTTGCCCAAGTGCCCTAAGCCAATTGATTCTAAAAAATAACAGTTTTCTTCATCAAAACAACATTTTATGATCAACATAAATGTTAGTGAGTACATAAAGGTATACTCATTCGATCTATCATAACCCCATGCACTTAGACTGTACAAAAAAAAGAAAATTTTTATTTTAAAACCTAGTATTTCGCCATGACGTCACACGCTAGCGTCAAGTGCTTGGCGCTAAAAACCCGGAAGTAACAGCGGCGCTCGGTTTGAAAGTGGAGAGTTGTGCATGGTAGGCGAATTCGGGAGAAATGTTTGTTGAACACGAGGACTGTGGCGTAGAAGATGGTTTAACAGCGATCTAGTGCGCACCCAACCGTGATGGCTGACCAACGAAATAAATGCGGACCGACGGAGTGGACTGACAGGACGTGGAAAACAGGTGTGTGGCATGTGTGCGTGTGCACGAATGTGGGAGCGCGTTCACTATGGTGGCAGCGATCGCAAAGCAGCAGCACCACTCCTTGACAAAAGTATTGTACTTTCTCTGATGTTTTGGGTTTGCTCTGCTTTGGGGTTTGTAGTTCTGGCCACGCAAAAGTAACAAAGCAAGTTCTTGGATGTCTGCTTTTTTCTTGAACTGTTAATTGGTTAACATCGTGGCTCTTATTTTTATCTAATGTATGGAGTTTGGTGGCTATCTATATGCACAACTATATTAGTTGCACTTGAAATTGCATACAGAAAATTAGTATAAATAGGTTACGCTATAAAGTATAACAATATTAACAATCGTTATTGTTGTTACTGTTTATTTATTTTATTTTGCAATAACTGTGCTCCAAGCTTAGCTGTTGTGCCAGCTGCCAAGTAAAAATATGTAATCTCACTCAATAATAGGAATAAATACTTAACTAACATCTCAATTTTTCGGGTTGGGCTGTGGGGGAGGGGAGGGTGGCTGCCTGACATAAAGCAGACTGTCCTGCACATGCGCAGACCAGCCGAGTGTGTGAAGTGTGCGTAAGTGCAGTACCGGGACCGACCACTAGACAGCGATCCTGAGTAATTTTTCCGCACACACATTTCTAGCACACTCGTCTTGTTTTTGTGACCTTCCTGGGAAGCCCTGAAACTTTGACAGGACCTCCCCCTGAGCTTCTTATCACTGAATTCAATGCTCTTTTTTGTGGGGCCCAGATTTTTGGTCCCCACAAAAATTTTGGTCCCCTACAGTGGGTGTGCTGTCCGATGTTGGTCCCCAACATGTAGCTTATACAAACACACACACACACCCCTACTTGTTTTTGTGACATTGTTGGGCCACCTGAGCAAAACTCACATTGTGGGAACCACCCTTTCTAGTGGTTGTACAGCTCTGAAAAAAATCAGGCAGTGTCCAGGAATTTAGTTAAACACAAAAACCACTTCAAATTACCAATTAATGACCTGGAGGTCAAATGAGTGACTCAAGTGCATGTAATTCAGTCACTGTAGCCCAAAGATTCTCTGGGCCAGTGGATGAACCATTATTCGTCTTGGACAGCATTGAAGCAGGCCGTAGCCTGGTTTCTAAAGCTGAAAGACTTACTGACAGAGTAAAGGAAAATAGAAAGGAGTTAATCACATTAGGTGAAGAAGGCAAGATGAATTTATTCAAGAGAACTGTCAAAGGAAAGTATTTGACCTGCGACGACTTGGATAAAGCAGAAAGAGAACTTGTGAAATACTGTCAAAGGCGAAGTTTCAAAAAAGATTTAGCCATATTTGAAAAACAAAAAAGGGTGAAGAAAAGTAGCCCACTTTACAAGTTCAATATAGTACTTCAAGATGGTGTCATGAGGGTTGGTGGACAGTTGAGCCACGCAGCCATGCCTGAAACAGCAAAACAGCAAGCCATCTTGCCAAGGATTCACATAACACAAAGCTAGTCCTGAGATACATTCATGAGATTACAGCTCACGCTGGAAGGAACCACATGATGGCTAATCTGCATCAACAGTTTTGGATACCTCGAGCTGCTAGAGTCATCAGAAGAGTGCTACCTGACGATCCGCCTTTCAAGAGAATTGGCGTTGATTATTTTGGTCCATTCTAAGTAAGTAGGGTTAGAGGACAAGTAAAGAGATACGGCGTGATTTTTACATGTCTCGCTGTACGAGCCGTACATCTGGAAATTGCATCTTCACGTGACACAGATGCTTGTCTCAACGCAATCCGAAGATTTCTTGTCAGAAGAGGACAAGTGAGAGAGATGTATTCTGATAACGGAACCAACTTTAGATCAGCTGACAGTGAAATGAAGAAATCAATCAAAGAATGGAACACTAAGTAAATCGAGAAACACTTGCTGCAAAAAGGTATTCAGTGGCATAGCAATCCCCCAGCAGGTTCCCACCACGGAGGAAGCTGTGAGCGACTTATTTGGTCTGTGAGAAAAATCCTGAATGTCACTGTAAAAGAACAAATTTCGGGTGAAGAAAGTCAATATACCTTGCTTGGTGAGGCTGAAGCAGTTATAAACAGCAGGCCTATCACAAGGACATCTTCCGACCTCAACGACTTGGAAGCGCTCACACCCAACACTCTGTTGTGGCTGAAGGTCAAACCTGAGTTACCTCCTGGAGTCTTCTGTAAAGACGACCAATACGCCCCAATACGTACCTCTGGGAATGAGCTGGTCAGCTCTTTAAAGAGTATTATGTAAGTTGAAATACATTAATCCATTTTTCTTTTTTGGACCATCTTTAACTGTGTAGTGTGTAATGTCTAAAATACAAAATGATCAGATTTTAGGGTGCAGTTGACGACTGTGGCACAGGTCCTCGCTCTACAAGTGCTAATAGTCTTCGGCAAAGAGAAAAATCTGCCATAAGGTACAGAAAACATTGGCATCAGAGTAAATGGATGCATGTTTTTGCAATGTGCGAGGAAACTGGCGAACTCAGAGAAAACTACGCAGGCTTGGGAGAACATGCAAACTCTACACAGGAAGGCCGGAGCCGGAATCGATCCCACAACCTCTGCATTGTGAGACCATCGTGCTCACAAGTCGCCCACCGTGGCGGCCGTCCATTATGAATGCCATCCCACCATCCATTATCTGTACGGCTTCTCCTCACAAGGGTTGCGGGGGGTGCTGGAGCCTATCCCAGCTATCTTGGGGCAGTAGGTGGGGTACACCCTAAACTGGTTGCCAGCCAATCGCAGGTCACACAAAGACAAACAACCATCCGCGCTCACACTCACACCAATTTAGGGTGTCCAAACAACCTGCCATGCATGTGTTTGGAATGTGGGAGGAAACCGGAGAACCCACGCAGGCGTGTGGGAAACATGCAAACTCCAAACAGGAAAGCCGGAATCAATCCCGCGACCTCTGCATTGTGAGACCATCGTGCTAACAAGTCGCCCACCATGCATCCCTGCTAAATAAATGATTAATTTTTACATTTTAGTATTTGTAAGCGATCTTGTGTTCATGACAGCATTTTCAACAGTGTGGGTGTTTGTATGAAAGCATTTCACTCGTGTATGGGCATGAGCATGTTTCAGTTGTATTTATGAATAACAATAATTTCACAATTGTGCCTGAGCGCCTTTCACTGGTGTGTATGAGAATGTTTCACCTATGTGTATGAGCGCATTTGACGAGTGTATGAGCAACAACTATTTCACTAGTGTGTATGAGAGCGTTTCACTCGTATGTATGATAGCGTTTCATAAGTATGCATGAGCAACAACAATTTCACTGGTGTGTAAGAGTGCATTTCAGAAGTGTGAAGCGATTCCTGACTTTTGTCCCCAACGGCACCTCATACTCCCCATCTCCCGCTCACTTCTCCTGACCCCATGAGCCATCCCCGTTGCTACTACATGGAGATTTGATGTGTTTTTTTGTTTTTTTTGTTATTAGCTTCTTCAACATCTCTTCTGATTCTCATCTCTTCTCTGGCGCTCGTCTCCGCCTGTCTGATTTGAAGTCGACCTCAGAATTTGCACTATTTTGACATGACTTCTGTGGTAATCACTACTGACATATTGTGTCATTTGCTCAATAATACATTAAAATTATAATAAATAATTAAAATGGGTCCGGTGCCGAGCTCTGGCTTCATATCTTTAAAAGTGGTCTTCTCAAATCTGTTACTAATGGCCTCTAAATCAGTTGTGGTAGAGAAGGGGCAAATTAGACCTTATGGCATCTTAATTTGGTCAAGTCTTGTACCCATTTTCAAGGCCAGCGACTATTGCTTTAGCTATATACAAGAAAAGGATTACTCTGAATATACACAACAACAAATCCCAGATGTCCAACCCAAATGTTGTTTCAAAATAATCCAGTTCAGATGATAAACAAATGTATTGGTATGTTGAGGTCATTATTTCAAATCAAAATATACACTTCTTTTTCAGACAATGGGGAGGATCGAAGAAGTGGAAAAGTTGCAGGAGTAACTTCAAAACAATGCAAAGAGACAGAATCTGGAAGAATGTCAAGTTTGTCCATGTTTATATTTCTGGAATTTAGTGGGCGTGCATCTCGAAATGTTTGGGGATGGTTCGGGCTGCCAGACAAGACTTTCACTGCGAGCGCTGGACCACTGGATGCTGCGGCAAACAGCGGACTTCTTGCAGCTATTTATTACCAACAAGCTACTCCTGCACATCAATGATGCGGATGGCACAGACTGCTTTGCAGACAATTATTTTGAGGCAAAACCAAGAGGTCTGTAAGCACTCTGAAAACAAAGTAAAATATTTGACACCCACGGCAAAAAAAGCCATGCTACAGCATAGGGCTGGGCGATAAACCGAAAATTTACCGTTACCGAAATTTATTACAATGACCGAAATCATTTTGCCCATGTCGGTAAATTCGATGAATAAAAAAAGAAAAGCCTTTTGTCTGCGGCAATGTTCATGCCCCTTTAAGACCGCTACAGCGCCTCTAGTCATGTGACTCCACCCGTCTGTCGCTCTCGTTGCTGGCGATTCAAATCCAGAAGCTTTCTCACCACCCACAACACAACCATGCTGTGCTGAAAGTTCAAAGTGAGAAGCAAGGTTCGACAAGTGACAACAGCCCATGAACGGAGGCGACACCATACGAGAGAACGTCTCAGAGGTGGACGCGATAGCTTAGCACATAGCTAAAGATAAAGCTCCTCTAGTTACGTGGCGCGCACAGGATTTAAACGCTTCATGAAAGCCGTATTTCCCGATATGGACTACATCGGGCCGGGAGCTTAGACATGTCAAGCATTTTGCATCTACATCCGACTTGTGGTCGGGTCGCAACATGGATCCCTGATTGAGCCTAACTGTGCATTACATAGATGACAAGTGGCGACTGCGCAGCAGAGTACTCGAGACGGCACATTTTCCCCGATAATACCCACTTGTTTATTTGGCTTGCATTGACATTTTCTTTCATTTTATTTAGCGTTTTTTTATTTGCCATTATTTACATCATGAGAGCATCTTGGCGCAATCTATTTGCAGAAAAAGATTTCGCAAGAGGTACCCTTTTTCTTTGTGACATTGTTCAAGTCATGCAAAGCAAGCTCAGGGTTCGCGGTTAACCGCTTCCCGATTGCCCGGGGCAAGTGAAATTTGGCCACGGGCAAGGTAAAATTATGGGCAACTTGCCCGACCGGGCAAGCATTTTTTAAAGCAGCCAAATATCTTTAATTTTGACGAAAACGGTGGTGTGATCTGTTTGTGTGCACTGTATGGTGATGGTTTAACCCAGACAACCCCTTATGTTTTGGTATGGTCCATTGGCCTTATCGGGGGCAATGGGCGGGCGCTACGGGGATCAGTTAGTTCAGTGAATGTCGAGTTAAAGTGGACGTCAATAAATCCCGCAGTATTGGAACTCGCTGTCGTAGCATCCTCATTTGAAGTTTGAAAAACACAACAAAAACCTACGATATTTTGGCCGAAAATTGGCGACGAGTTCGTTCAAATCCGAACATTTCGGATTCCTCTGACATGACTAAAATAGCTCGAATATTTTTAAGTAGACAATTCAGTTGTGAGTAAGGAAGGGAGTAATATTTGATTATTGGCTGTTAATTCATTAGCTCCATGATGTGACCTGACATAGTGTCAGTGACTGTGTTCTGTTTATGCTATGAAACTTATGGAGGCAGCACCACAGGCACTGGTCTTAAAGGAATACACAAATTTGCCACACTCATAATTTACTCATGTGATTCCTCAATTAATACGCTCTCCTGGACTTAAAATTGATCATCTGGATTGCTGTAATATCATTTTCCCAATTTAACATGCAGATTTGTTAATTATTAAAACTACAATTAACATTTTCAATAACTGCACAGGATGATACATTTGCTCTTGTGAGTAGGGTTTCATGGTTGACGATGAAAACAAGATTAATTTATGCTTATCAGATTATATGTTTATTTACATTTGTGGCGCACATTTTACAACCATAAACATTTTATTCTTAGAGAAAAAAAATTGTCACTTGCCCAAGTCGGGCAAGTAATTTGGCCACTCGGGCAAGGCAAATTTTAGTGGCACTTGCCCTATGGGCAAGCAGTTTTTAAAGTTAACCGCGAACCCTGCAAGCTATTTGGAATGTTCATACAAATGATTTTTGTACTTTTATTTTTCATTGAAAGTAAAGTGTACCAGTTGGTCAATAAAAAAAACAGTCAATATGCAATTCCTGCATTTATTTTGATTTTAGTCCACGTGGGAATTTATTGTGCATTTATCGTTATCGAGGTAAAATTGCTCGATTTCTCGCGATATTGATTTGAGGTCATATCGCCCAGCCCTTCTACAGCATGTATACAGTGTGAGACGTGTTGTGTTCACTTGCTCCAAGGCAATTGTTTTTAAGTGTATACCACATACCCAACGAATTGTGTAATTTGTATGGCGGGGTGTACACATGCGTTGCAAAAACACATGCACACACTGTCACTCACGCACTTCCGTATATAGTTTATTTCAGCACCTTTTGTCATGCTGTTTTTATTTTATAGAAGGAAAGCATTATTTTGATGTCTGAGCTGTCACAAAAGAAAAAATAGAACTGTTGAAGTCAAGTCAAGCTTGTGCTTGAAATGTTTGTTCTTAGTTTCTCAGTTTTTCGTGAGCAATGGGAATTCAGTTATATTCAAACGCTGTCAGGTAAAGGCTCCATATTTTTATAGCATTATAGCACACTATTCTGTGGGCGCTAGAATTGAAGGGTTTGCGTTAGTAAAAATAGGTGGGATTAAATGAGCTGAAGTGTATCTCTTGAGTGCTCCTTAAATATTTGCCTGTGTTGGTATATTTTATTTTGGTCGTGTCATGTTTATTCTTACGCTGAAAGAGACATGAGGTGTTCGAAAAAAATAAATGATTTTTTTTTCCCGGTCAAAACTACCAATGGTGTCTGTTTTTTTTCCCTCCGTGAAATGTACGAGTTATCACTTTGACGCGCATGATGTCACGTGGCTGGAGGACTGGAAACTTGCACGAACAACATTTACGTTGAAATGTAACAATGACACATATATCGACATCTAACAAACATGCATGGGCATCTAACATTGACACTTACATTGACGTCTATAACATAAACCATTACAATCACATCTAACAAACACGGACATCTAACAGACACATCGACATCCATCATAAACATTTACATAGACATCGACATCTAACCAACCTTTACATAGACATCTTACACACATCGACATCTAACAAACATTTACATAGACATCTAACATAAACACATCTAATATAGACACATAGATTGACATCTAACATCGACACATTGAGATCTAACATAGACATACATTGACATCTAACAAAGACTGTTACATCGACAACTAACATCGACACAAGGCTTTGTCAAATGACACGTCATGACGACATATACAGAGACACAAGGCACAACAGCATATTTTTGGTACAAATTGAACCCGATATGTTAGCTACCTCGTTCGACTTAAAGGGTTAGCGAACTTGTTATGGTGGTTGAGGCGTGGTGGCTACCCAGCTCGTGTAGTGTATATTAAACTTAAGTTAATAATTTATGACCAGTAAACACGGATGTTGTAACGCAAAACAATGTTCAAATGTTAGTTTTTTTTCAACACATTTCATGAGAAAAAGCTCTACTTGTCTGTGAGAAATGTATGTTGTAGACCCATTATATAACACAATATTACACAATTTTACATTGGAATTTCATTTAATAAAACATTGACAATTATCTTTACAAACACTGTGTATGATTCATCTTTTCATTTGTTGTTCAATGAGCAAAACAGTGGCGATCAAAACAGTGCAAATTAAATGACATTTTATAGGTATCTGGCTGCAATACAGTGAACCCTCGCTACTTCGCGGTTCACCTTTCGCGGGTTCAGTGCTTCGCGGGTCTAAAAAATATTCGGGGGCATTGTAGTTTCGCCGAGCGGCACGACGGGGCGCTGGAGTGGTTAGACGGCCGGCGTGCGCCGAAGAAGAACGTGGGCGAAGAGGAGAGTGGACAAAGAAGAGCACGTTCCCCCGGGCACGATTTGGGGCGACGTTTCGCGCGGTTCGGACCGTACCAGAGCTCCGGCCAGCGTGCGTGGCAGTTAAGCCGAAGAGGAACAACTTCCGCCCGGGCACTAGCGGGGTGACATTTCGCTCCGTTCGGGACCGTGCGAGAGCTCCGGAGGAGACCGGCCGGCGTGCGTGGTTGTTAAGCCGAAGAGGAACACCTTCCGCCCGGGCATGAGCGGAGCGCGAGGCTGTCAGTTATGAATGAATAAATGAATAAATAAATGAAGAATGCCAGGGCACACCGGACGGCGTACCAGCAGGTAAAAGTCGAAGTAATTAAATAAATACAAAAAGAAGTAATTGAATAAATACAAAAATAATGGCTGGGGAATAAAAAAATGTTTTAATAATTTTTTTTTTTGTTATAACATGAATTTCACCCTCTCTCTCTCTACCCGTATATATATATATATATATATATATATATATATATATATTATTTTATTTATTTATTTTTTTAAGCATTTTTGAAGGTGCGCCGCTACTTCGCACTTTTTTTTTTTAAGCATTTTTGAAGGTGCGCCGCTACTTCGCACTTTTTTTTTTTAAGCATTTTTGAAGGTGCGCCGCTACTTCGCGGATTTTCAGTTTTCGCGGGTGGTCTCGGTCCCCATTAACCGCGATAACCGAGGGTTCACTGTAGTAAGTTACATTCTAATTTACATTTACAGGTAATGGAAATGACTACTGGTAACCTCAATTTAACTGTATTTCAGTCAGAATGCCTCAAACATCATAAAAAAATAAAACGTTGAGTATTATTTCTCCTTCAAAATGTCAGAAGAAATACTCTATAATGGCCTGACGACATTAACATAGTTTATAGTATATAGCAGGGGTGGGAAAACTTTTTTATTGGCGGGCCACAATGGGTTCTAAAATTTGACAGAGGGGCTGGACCAGGAGCAGATGGATGGAGTGTTTTGGTAACCTCATCTCATCTGAGAAAAAAAAAACATTTAATTTTAAATGAAAGTGAACAAAAGCTTGTCTTTGAAAAACCACACTATTTTGAAAATAAAACATTAACAAGGTTTATTTTTTTTTTTTTCAAATTCGGCGGGCCGGATTAAAACGTTTAACGGGCCGCATGTGGCCCCCAGGCCGTAGTTTTCTCACGACGGTATATAGCATAGCGGCATAGGTTCCCTCGTCAACATCAAGTGAGTTACCCTCTTACCAAGACCAAAATACGGGGCTCCCCATCTCCCGGTCACTTCTCCAGACCCCAACAGTCACCCTCGTTGCGAGAACTTTAAGATTCGATGTTTATTTTTTTTCGCTTCTTCAACTTCGTGTCTGATTCTTTTCTCTTCTCTGGCTCCAGGATTCCGCTGTCAATC